>NC_087085.1:28426550-28731704 GCF_036172545.1 Culicoides brevitarsis | reverse complement strand
CATAACTTACTTTCGTCTTGAATCCTTATTTTTTAAAAATAATTTAACAACAAATTATAAACTTCAAAATTATTATTTTTTGAAAAAAATCATCTAAAAATATAACTTTTTAAACAAATTCTTGAATTTTTAAAGTTTTTTCATTTACTTTATTGCATTTTTACATAATTGAAAAATTTTATAATTTTAATTATTTTAAAAATAAATTTTCCGAAATATTCAAATTTTTAAAGAATTGAAATTAAATACCAAAAAGTGATATAAAATTTGTCAATCAAAAAATCAATTCTTTTATTTTTGTGTCAAATTTAACTGCAACTCACAAATTTTGACACTTGAAGCAATTTTAATAAATTTTCCTCTTTAAAATACCGGAATTTAAGTATCAAATTCCTGCATGACAAAAACCCCGTCAAAAATATTCAAATTCATCTTTTTCCAGCTGAAAACGTATCAAATAATCATCAGAAGCTCCACACCGGGACCGAGTAACTAAACAAAATAATTTTAATTAAAAACAAGGATATGTTACCTTATTCCGCCACGAACGATGTCATCGTTAAGCAACCGTCCGTTGTGCGTCCAATGCACGACAGAATACAGCATCGTGATGTACTTTACCACGCAATTCAGCTGGATCGTCGATGCCGCCTCGTAAAACGTATCAAAAAGTGGCTCGAAGAATTCGTTTACGATCATAACTTCCGGCGCTGTTTTCGTTTCGCAACAAATGGCGAACGAGAGAAAAAAAAGGAGAAAAGAGTAAATATTTGCTGAATATTATTATTCTCCATGACATAATTACATTATCGCGCAGCATCGCAACACGAAAACAAACAAAAATCCCTTCAATTTGGGTCACAACGAGACGGTATCCGAGACATGCAGAGCAATGATAGCCAATCATCATTCAAACAAAGTTAGCTCTACCTAATGAGACGCTCTCTCTGTTTCTTATTACAGATTATTTTATCTCTGACGCTCTCCTTGAAAGAACAAATTCCTGCTTCAAAACTTGTTCAAAAATATCCTCAAGTCATGCAGAAAATACTCTGGCACCAAATGATGGCAAAACACACCAAAAACTTTATTAAGACGTATTTTATTGAAATGATCGTCATATATAGTCGGATGTTGTAAGCTCTCGTTGCTTGTTTCGGTAACAACAATAAACTGTAAAAAATTTAGTTTCGCAATCCAAAATATCTGCGAGACATGAAAAATTATAAGTTTTTAAAATTCCTTCCGTAATTATTATTTTTTTTTTTTAATTAAATTATTTTAATTTTCAAATATTTAAATTTTTTTTTACAGTTTATAATTTAAAAAAAACGTAAAAAAATTAAATTAAAATACAAAAATAAAAAAAAATTAAAAAAATATTTTTAATTAAAAATTCATAACGATTTGACGATCTTTAAGATTTAAAAATTTTTTTTTTGATTTTTTTATTTTTTTTTTTTTTTTTTTTGACAAAAATTTAAAAAAAATTCTCATGATGAAAAAATTAAAAGAATTAAAAAAAACATTTTTCTAAAAAGTTTTTAAAAAACATTTAGTAAGTAAATTAATAGAAAAAAAATTTGAAGTTGGTTCTTTTAAATCAATTTTTTATTTTTTTTTATTATAAGAAAAAAAATTATTAAAATTTATTTTTCAATTTATAAAAATTTTAATTAAAATAAAAAAATTATAAGTAATTTTTAAAAGTTTATAACATTTTCTTTAATTTTTTTTTTTGTCAAAAATTTTTAATTTTGTTTCTTTTCGAATGAAATTTATAAAATTCTTATAAAAAAGATTTTTGATAGTTTTTAGTTTTTTTTTGTTTAATAAATTTTTAAGGAATTTCGACATCAAAAAAATTTATAAATTTAAAAAACTCAACTTTTTTGTGTCTTCTGATTTTTTTTAAGGCTGCGAAACAGCGATTTTTCATAACGCAACATGTTCAACTGTATTATAAAAGGGGGCATTAGGAGAAACCCGCCTCTTATTTAGTTTAAGTGAGAACACTTATCGTAAAAACTATTATAATCGACACACACTCGCACAAAATTGGAAGATAAATTTATAACAAGGCTGACCTTTGGAAACATTCGATACACTTGTAAGCCGTGGCATTAACTGTATTAAAGGTTAAAATCCACCGGAGACGAAAAATTTATTATAATTCCTCTTTTGTTGTTGTTGTTGTTGTAAAATCACAGAGACAAATTTCTGTTTGTCTTGTAAATTACGAAAATATTTTCAAAAGTGATAAAATCAACTTGATCTCGTGTCGTCGTCGTCGGTCTTCCTTACACCGCAAATGCTGCAGACGACACGAATAGACAGCAATCATGTCATAACAACATCATCATGAATGAACATGATTTGATCTTAATTTAAATTGACACTGATTGCTTTATTACATTTTATATTGCGTGTAACATGGGGACGCAAAGCAAAATGTTTTCTGGACGAAAATCGTTTTTACGTGCGATGGAAATTCTCAAGGACGAGTTCATTGCCTTGGGTGCCGAAAAAAAAGAATGAGTGGTCTCAAAATAAAAAAAAAATCTTTCGTAACTAAAAAATATTTCAATGGTGCTTAAAGAAGGACCCTTGTTTGTAACGATTGAGTGAAGTGTGTTCGTATGAATGTCTCTATCAGTCTAAAGTTTTTCTTTAGCAAATAATGGATACTTTTTAAAGTTTTATGAGAAAAAAACTATTAAAGCGTATTTTTCTGAAATTTACATTTTTTTTAATTTTTAATAATTATTTAATTTTTATTTTGTTTCTTAGGTTTAAATTTTAATGAAATTTCCTTAAATTTTTATTGAAAATTGACTTTCAGTATTTTTTTTTATTTTTTTATGATAAATCAAAAATGTGATAAATCGCACATATGTGTTTTTTGCGAACTGAGAAAAATCAATTTCAAGTGTAAATTAAAAATAAAAGTGAATTAAAAATATTTAATAATTAAATTTTCTATTGATATTTGTTAGTTTTTCAAATATTTTATGAAAAATTTATTTTTAAAATAATTTTAAAAAATAATTAAAATAGTTAATAAAAAAAAATTAATTTTGCTTTTGAAACCTATAAAAATATTATTTTTTTTTAATTTTTTTAATTTTAATTTTTTTTAGTCACAATCGAGTCACAATTTTTTTTTTATATATTTTATGATTTAAAATTTAAATTTTTTTTTTTTATTATTCAAAATTACATTTTTAATTTAAATAATTTTATAAAATGAAATAATACCTACTATGAAAAATGAATTTTTTTAAATTTTATTTGAATTTTTATTAAATTTTAGGATTTTTGCAAAGTTTTTATAGATAAAACAAAAAAAAATTTCAGACAGACAAATTTTTCATTAAAAAACATTTTCTTTAAAAATATTTCAAAATGTAACAAAAATCTGACCAAATATAAATTTTAATATTTTTTTTCTGTGTGTGTAATTTTTCGGAAATGGGACACTCACGTCCTTGTCACTCGGCTCCTCTTTGTTTAAATAAACATACATGTCATGTTTAATAAAAGAACCAAAAAAAAACAAAATTTCGGATGATGGTCGTCGAGATTGACAAAGAATCCTTTTTATTTTCGGACACAAAAAAAAAATTTATAAAAAAACTATATTAGCATTCATCCGTTCTTGGTATGAAACCTTGTTTTATTTTTCAAAAATAATTTGAATCTAGGTAGCTCTTCTTCGCACGCTGTCGCACAACCGCCCCATGTAATGCATAATTTTAATATAACGTGCAACATGGATATGCTTTCTCGTATTTTTTGTGTCTCTGTCGCGTTGTTTTGTTTGCAGTTGATGAGAAACTACGAGCGGAGCGCATTATTACTACTTGCTGCATCTTCTTTTAAACTCGCACAAAACAACAACAACAAACAAAAATAGAGATGATAGCACACGAGGGAAGTGCGCGCGAATGCCACAAACAACAAGGCATTGCTTCGGCGGGGAAACACAAGGTAATTTATATATTATGCATATTTTATTTTATGGATTTATGCACTTTGAGCAAAAATTTTTATTATGATGATGATATTAAATTATTTTTTTTTATGCTTACACCACAAACACTCGCACCCAAAAGAACTAAATATTGGCAGTGTATAAAGTTTAGTTTTGTGGTAAAAAATATTTTTAAATATATTGGTTGAACAGTGAAATTATGTAAATTTCTGGAATTTTATGAATAATTTAACACAAATTCTTATGAAAGTTTATATTTTTGTGTCGTCGACGGAGGAAAAATAGCTTTAGAATAACAATTTTGTATGTTTTGATGAAATAATTGAATGTTTAAACCACAATTTGATAAATAGTTTATAATAATGGATCTGATTAAAAGCATGAATGGTGATCGATTGAAGCAATTTATAATAGTTTATATCCGGAAGCACTTCAAATTTTATAAATTGTGTAGTTGAGTAAAGCGATTAATATTAAATGTAAATTATTCCAAAAGTACATTTAAAATTTTTTTTTTTTTGTTTATTTATTTTTAATTAATTATTTTTTATTTTAATTAATTTTAATAAACAATTAAAATTAATGTTAAAAAAAATTTAAATATTAAAAAAAATTGATTTTAATTCAAATTTGCTCAAAATATAAAAAAAATGCAAAATTTCATGGATTTTAGATACTCGATGAATATTTTTAAAATAATTAGGAAGGATTTTTTAAGAACAGTTTTAAATTTAATAAGGCCGCCATTTTAAATTCCAATGGGGCAAAATAAAAAAAAGTTAAGAATTTCATCAAAAATTACCGATTTTTGGTGTATTTCCATAATTTTTCATAAAACTTTCAAGAAAATTTTTAAATTTTTGTCTTAAAAATCGTATTTCAACATAAAATTTTCTTTTAAAAATAATTTTTATAAAAATTATTGAATTTTTGTTTTCAAAAAAATTTTGACAGTTATTTTTTAAAATTCATTTTTTTTCAATTTTAATTTTAAAAAATTTTAAATCAATTTTTACTACACAAATATCAATGTTAAAAAGTCAAAACAACAAAAATATTCATTAAAAATCAAAAATTAATGAAAAAAATTGGCATTTTGTATGAAAAAATGTATTTCAAAATTTTTTATTTTTTTCCCCTCCATTTTTATTTCAAAAATTTTGGACAAAACTATTGAGTTTCATTTGGAGTGGCCTTATTTAAAATTAAATATTTTTAATAATCTAAACTGAAATTAATTTTTTCAAATTATTCAAACAATTATTTTTCGAAATTCTTAACAATTCTGAAACTTATTGAAGTTGATAGAGGACTAAAAAATATTCGATACGATTTTTTTTGGCAGGTAATTTTTTTTTTAATAATTTTTGAAAATTTAACTAGCTAAAATTTAGTAAATTTTTTTTTAAAGTAGCTTTATTTTGCTTCTCATGTCATCTCGATTTTTGTCAAATTTTTTAATTTTTTTTTTTTTAAATTAATTTCGAGGACTTTTTTTGCTGTTTTTGATTAAATTCTGCTTGTTTGTGTTTTTAAATAAAATTCACCTCTAAATTAACCTTAATTTTAACATTTATTTGATCTTTTAAATTAATTAATTAATTGAACGTATTAAAAAAATTTATTTAATAAATCAATTTTTATTTTAAAATTGGACCAATTGTTTATCAGAATTGTGATTTTTTTAATTTCAAATTATATTTTATTTAAACTTGTTTCAAAAATTCAGGAACAAATAAAAATAATAAATAATTTCTGAAATAAATTAAATTATTTAATTAATTTGATTGAATTAATTGATTAAATTTCATTTCGGTAAGCAAATCCTTGATGTTATTTATTTAAAAAATATAATCGTGATAAAATTAAACTAACTAAACTAGATTTTGGTTAAAAAAAATTAAGATATAAATTTCTCTTTTGTTGCAAAAGAAACAAAACAAAATATTTTTATTTCAGCTTTAATTTCAATCCACAAACAAAAAAACAAGAAAAACAGACAGTATCATTTCACCAAGCATATTAATTACTTTGACACAATTTATATAACCAGAAACTTTTGTTCTGACATCAAATATCACAAAAAGCTGAACATGATAAATGTCTGTTCCTTTGAACTTTCCTTTCATCCAAAATAACAACAAAAACTCTTCCCAGAAACAAAACAATCGAAACCATGTCAAACAATATCCGAAAGCATTTATACAAAGAGACACATTACTCATTAACAAACACCATTAACTCTCATCGTAAGTCATCAGAAGTCACAAAATTATGCGAATGACTAGTTTATGTTTTCGCTCCGCAACAAACACAAAACAAACATATTTCAATTAACACCCACTTTGTTGGAGAACAAACATCCCAGCCAAAAAATTACTTACCATTCACCGTCAAGAAAACGCGATACAGTCTCGGTGGATGCGTCGATATTTGACACTCGTAGATTCCCTCGTCGTTGAGCGCCGCTGCCGATATTTTGAGTCGCCAGTTGTTGGGATGCTGAAAATCCACGGAGAAACGAGTGTCGGCGCTGTACGTGTGATTACCGACCGTTAGAAGTTGCAAGTTATCGCTATTGTGCTTCCTTTGAACCCACGTGACCTGAAAAATGTAGAAAGCGGTTTGACGTGAAATAAATTGTTGTAAAACCACAAAATTGCTTGCAAAAGTTTAAATGGATGCGTGTTACATGTAATTTAGTGAAGTGATTGACGTGTTTAGGAGTTTAATGTGAATCGAATTATAATTTGCTGTCAATTTGGAAAAGTTTTTCCCTGATATATGCAAAGTAGGGATGATTTTTATTTACTTTCAAGTCAGATTAAGTTTTAAGTCAGATGAATTTTTTTTTTAATTTTTAAAATTTTGTTTTGCAAATTATGTTTAAAAATAAGTCTGAAAAACTTAAAAAGTCTTTAAGTTGAAATTATTTTTTTTTAATTTTTAAAATTTAGTTTTAATCAAACTATTTCTGACATGTTTAAAAAAAATTTGAAAAACTTAAAAAGTCTTTTGAAAAAAATTTTTCTTAAACTTTTTCTTGAACTTAACTACAACTTTATTTAAGAATTTTTTTTTTAAACAAAATCCGAAAGCATTTATACAAAAGAAAAATATCCGTTAAAAACACCATTAAGATAATCGTAAGTCATCAGAAGTCACAAAATTATGCGAATGACTAGTTTTGGGGCAACAAATTTTTGAATTAACTTCACTCATATCGTTGGAAAAACTCCCAAATGCCAAAAAAAACTTATTCACCGTTTGAAAAGCGATACAGTCTCGGTGGACAAAGATTTTCTGATTAAATATTGAGTCGCCAGTTTTTAACACAAAATGCTGAAAATCCACGGAGAAACGAGTGTCGGTTCAAAAATTACCGACGTTAGAAGTTGCAAGTTATTAGGCTTTTTGAAACGTGACCTGTCAAAACTTTTTGTAAAACCACAAAAATTGGATGCGTGTTAAAAATTTCAAAGTTCACGTCTGAGAATAATTTAAGTTCGAAAAAAAAAAATTTGAAAAAAATGCAAAAAGATTTTGAATGTTTTGAAAATGTTCTAAATTTTTATTTTTTTTTTTCAGCAAATTTTGTTTTGCAAATTATTTTGCATTTTGACCAAAAAGGCCTTGAAAAACCTCCAAAAATGGTAAAAAACGCACTTTTTTGAAGCATAAAAAAAGAATTCGACCAAATTAATTTTTTCATTTTGTCAGAAATTTTGTCCTTTTTTAACAAACGATATATTGACTAACATTTTTGAAAAAAAATTGACGATATTGAGGGTTTCAAAAATCAATTTTATTTAGCCAAATAAGGTCCTTAAGTTGAAATTATTTTAACGGATCAATTTTTTTTTTAAATCACTTAATTTTAATAGTGGGGATTTTGATTTAGAGTTCATTAATAAAAACTTTTGGAAATTAAAAAAAATTTTTGACCAAGAAAAAAAAATTCAAAAAACTTTTTCTTAAACTTAAGGTAAAGGCAAAAGTTTTTTTAATAAATATTTTTTTCTGATTTAATTAAGTTTAAGTTAAATTAAATTTAAGTCTTTTAAGCTTAAGTTGCATAGCTGAAAAAAACTTTGGACTAAAACTTAAAATCAAAAAAAGAAAAAAATGACCTTAAATTAACCTTGAGTAAAAAAATGTTTTTAAAAAATAAAAAAAAAAATTAAAAAAATATACTGAAATTGAAAATTAATTTTTTTTTAAATTCTTGTTTTTTTTTTGTTTAAAAAATTTATTAAAAATTCATAATTAAGTCAATTAATTTGATTTGAACCAAATTGAAATTTAACTTAAACTTAAGTATAATTTCTTTGACTTTTTAAATTTTTTCAACTTTGTTAAATTTAATTTTAAAATTTTTTCATCCCTGCGCAAAAAGTAATAGAAAGGTAATTATTAATTTTGCCGATATTTAGTCGTTTCCAGGAATGAACTCCGATTTGTGTGGCAACAATATATCTTCATGAAAGCCGCAATCTAATTATTGCAACAATAAATCGATAATTATCTGCGAAACGAACAAACACAATAAATTAATCTTGCACAAAACGAAAGTGTGCCTAACATCCTGTCGTCCCAAATAATAATGCTATCATTGTTTTCATTTGATTAGAGAGCACAAATATTACCGAGACACAGATTTAAACGCACTAATAATACGAGAATAATAACAAAATTAATGATATTGCTCCGCCAGTCACTAAATCATGTACGAACCAAGCGTTCCTCCTACTAAAACATTCACACATTTGCCAACGGGGGCAAAATTGTTTTATTTATTGCATGACAATAGACCGGATCGACAGACATTAGAAAATGTTAGATGTGTGTATTTTAATGTTATTATAGGTACTTACCGTTCGATCCTGCAATATGGCAACTTTGCAGTTCAAATAGGTGGTTGCATTCAGATGAACTGACACATTTGACACACCACCTACTTTGGCACCCTCAAAATGGGGACCCAATCTAGTTAGTGGTGAGGTTTAGTCAGTGTTTTGTTGGCAATCGATTTGAAAAGGAAGAGAGAGAATATGTTAAATTTAATAAATAGTTGACTATAAATTATTTATAATGAGCATTCGTTAAGAGAGAAGTAGATTTTAGCAATCAAAAACTGTTTTAAATTAATTAGGTTTACCAGGAATTTGATTTCAAAGGTTAACTATTTAGTATTTATTTAGCTCATTTAGTAATATTTTGTGAGAAAAGGAGTCGGATTTTTTCTTATTTGTTTTTTTCTTTTTTTTTTTAATTAATAATTTTATTTTACAAATTTTATATATTCTCATTTGGTTTTAAAAATTTTAGAAATTGGTTTAAAAAAAATATTTTTAAATTATTTAATTTAACAAATAAATTTTTAAATCTTATAAAGTTTTAAGTTTAATAATTTTTTCAAAAAAATCTTTTAGAAAATAAAATTACATATTTTAATGAAATTTCCCAATTTTTATCTTAATTTTCTGTAATTTTAATTAAAAAGTTTTCATTATTTTTATAAATATTTTTTTGCTTTAAATATTCAATATCAAATTATTTTTTTTTCAAAAATGTTTTTCACGAAAGAACTTAACTTATTTGAATAATTTAGAAAATTTTTAGAAAACGATTTTAAAAAAAATTTCTAAGAATTTGAAACCGATTTCTGATTAATGAGAAATTTTTAACATTTTATAAAATATTGAATAAATATTTTTTTAAATTTTTTTTTTGTAAATTTAAAAGAAAATAATTAATCGGAAATTAACATAAAAAAATAATTTAATTAAATTTCCGATTTTTTTTAAAAATTAAATGTTTTTTGATTTTAAAATTTTTTTCATTAAATTAAAAAAAAAAATTTTAAAGTTTTTCAAAGTTTAATATTCAAAATTGCTTTTTTCTCACAAATTGACAGTCAATCTAAATCCTCTTAGTTCAAGGGAAATTATTTACTTTGTAACTTTAAATCGGGTTAAACGCTTGATCAATCGACATCAAAGAACCCTTTTGTGTCCTACACAAATTCCCTTCAATGGTAAATCAATCTAATTTATCCCTCTTTACAAACACTGCTCGAAACAAAGCATCACTACTTCCACATCAATTATTCTCTTTCAGCTTTCGCTCACCTGAAGTCATAGTGTCGATGTTTGTTCGGTGCATACTGGTCATAAATGTAATTCAGCATTGCCGATTCGGTTTTGCTTAATTGGTGTTGCTGTTTGGAATTACTACTACTCCTAATCTTACTGCTACTAGATGATGAATGTTGTAAAGGCAAATTTAGCTGTGGCATTGGTGGGCTGCCACTGCTCTCGTTACTGCCCAAGGTGCTGATGAGCGGCAACAGGGGCGGTAACATTGATAAATTTTTCAAATAACTATCTATAATATCACGAGAAATTTCTTCGCTGTCAGTGTCGTCGGTGCTGTCACTACTTCTTTTCCTCTCAATGTCACTCGACGTTGATTGACGAACACCGGTAGCGGTAGTGACTGACACTGATTCCTGACTTATTGATGCGGAAATGCCGGTGACTGTGGCTTCATTGTCGTCGTTGTCGACGTTTGGCAATGGATCCGGTGTCGTTCTTGATGAAATTAGTTGAGTTGCATTTGATGGGACAACGGATGCAGATAACGGCATGGTCTCTTTCCGATCTGATAAATGTAATTGGTTGGGAGATGCTTTCCATTCTGGTTGAGTGATTCCTGCAAATAAAAGGAAAGAACGAGAGGAAAATTTTAGATGACAGGTGAACGATTTGGAAATAAGACGATGATGGGATTTTGGTGAGTAATTGAATTGCAAACAAAATGAACGATTTTAATATGATTTGTTTCAAAAGAGGGAAAAAAGTTTGTAGTTGCATTTTTTCAATTTTTGTACGTTGTAGCAGTTCTAAAAATAAACATCAAAAATTAACGAAAGGAAAATAACACCCGATATCAGCATTTCATCGAAAAAAAATGGCATGGGATTTTTTGATGGTTTTGTATTAGTCAAGCCTTAAGTGATTCAAAAACCTAAATTAAAATTCTAGAACAACAAAACAATCCCTCAACAAAACAAGACGCACAAAAGATTGAATCAATTCAAAAGCTATTTCTGCTATTCGCTCTTCGGGAACTTGGATGGTCTTCATACCACTTGCCTAACTACCATGCAAGGTTGGCCCTTATAAACTTGCCCTCTTTGGAAGATCGTAGGACACTCGCTGAAGTAATGTTCGCTTTTAACTTGCTACGTGAGAACATTAAGTGTCCTGAGCTCCGAGCCAAACTGATACGCCATCAACCGACAAGAAATTTGAGACGCGAGCGCTTTTTTGAACTGAGACATTGTGATAATGAGTTTGCTGCATCAGAGATTTTTCAAAGATGTGCGTTATCATTTAATCGACTTAGTACTCAGGCCATGGGGTCTCGAATTTCGAAATTTTTATTTTCTTGAAAAAAAAAATTTTTTCTCATTTTTTTTTATTTTTTCAAAAAAATAAAAATTTCAGAATTTCTCCATGTAAAAGTTTGAGGGCCTTATTTTCAGGACCCCAGGGCCTTAAAAAAAGGTTATTTCGTCTCACTAAGTAACGTGTACTCGAACGAAATGACTGCTAATAATTTTAAGAAACATGTATTATTAGAATTGATAAATAGCCATTAAAATGAAAACAAAAGGTTTTTATGTCGGTGGTCATCTACCAATGGCTTTTACGCTTCAAAAATGATTGTTTTTTAACTTAAGACATGTACAATTTTTGAAACTAAATTTGCTAAATTTTTAAAAAATTTCTTTGTCGTAAATTAAATAAATTCCTACGGTTTGATATTAATGTTTTAGACGCCCTAAATAAATTAAACTTGACAGATGTTTCAATTTTTTTTTTTTAATTTTTTTCTTAAATATTTTTTATTCTTTGAAAAGTAAATCCATAAGCATAACTTTTTTATAAATTCAATTTATCTTCATCTAATTAAAACCAGCAAACTTTACTTTTTAAACCAGACACTTTCCTTTTGCGTGTGTCAAACAATTTAGTTTATAATTGTTTCAAAGTACAACACTTGTTCATGAAATTAAAATTAATATAACAATTAAAACCAAATTTATAAATTATGCTAAAAAAAAGTAATTTCTGCTTATTTCATTCTTGATTAATTTATAAATAAATTACAAACTTCATCTTCTCTTAAAATATTCCTTTAGGGATGAGAATCAATTTTTGTCCTGTTTGGTATTAATTTAAATACAAAACTTTTCCAAACACACAACTTTCGATCAACCATGTAATCTATCATCATCATCCATCGATATACTGCCCTCACTCAACAATTTCGCGGAAATCATGAACCTACTTGCTGGTAGGGAAAAAATGTAATAATAATATTTGTTCAACGAACTTTTTTTCTTGCTTCTTATCTCTTCTTTCTTTCTGTCACACTTTTTGATCCGCACATTAAAAGAAGAGACAACCGTTATACTTTATCAATGTTTTCTTTGCATTTACTTTAATGTCGTCGATCCATATTTTTTTGTATGTTTGCAACGTTGATGGGTATAAAATACAAAGAAAAAGTTGTCGTGACACATTTCTTCTTGTTTTATCGATTTTCCTTCCTTTTTTTCTGCTTTGCTATTATGTCGCACAGCGGCAATAATGTCAAACATCAAGGAAAACGGGAAATTGTATCGTGACAAAGGCAGTTTTTTTGCGGTTTCAGGAACTAATTAAAAGTTTTTCTATAGCTGAAAGTGTCCCAAGGCGAAAAATTGATTAGAAATCTCCAGAAAAGACAATGAAATAATTTTTTGCACTTGGACATGATGCGATGATAAAATTAATAACTGACCATCCACTGACATTGACCATGAACGAGAAAAAGGGAAAATTTATTCAAAAACTTTGGTGATTTAAAACTTTTGAGGGGCGGATGGGAAACTATCATCTTCATGGAAGGACGTTTAATTTAAAAAATGACTGCCATAACTAAGGACACATTCAGAGTAATCCTGCAAAAAAAATGTACAAAAATACTAGAGACTAGCAAACAAACAAATGCTCTTCTCGATGTTAAAAGTGGGGCAGCACAAAAAAAAATAAATTATTCAATGGTCTGTAACTAAAATTTATTGGCACACAACAAATGTCGTTATGCATGTTGTTGTACAATTGTTATTTCTATCAAATGAAACGTGATGTAGTCATTATTGTTTCAATAGCGTCGTCGTCGTCGTGGACGAATTTCACATGCACGGAAACATGTGTAGCTCTTGCTTTACTATAAAAAATCCATGTCTCGCGAAAATTACTAGATTAGGTATCAACCAACAAAAAGATTGTGCATTGGGGCAATATTTTAAATTGCCCTATGGGACAAAAACGGGTCAGATTGATCCCTTAAAGGATCATAAAATTCCCTAAAAGGATCAATTTGACCCGTTTTTCGCCCATTAGGTGTGTATTGGGTAAGAATATGCATTGGGGCAAAGTTAAGAATGTGCATTGGAGCAAAGTCTCGGAATATGCATTGGGGCAAAATCATAAAATGTGCATTGGGGTTATTAGTACATGTCCCAATGCACATTCCAATGATGTTGCCCTAATGCATATTCTCAAATTTTGTCCCAAAGCACATTCTAAAATTTTGTCTTAATGCATTTTATCAAATTCCGACCCAATGTACAATCTTTCTATTGGTTGATACCTCGTTGATGTTTTGATATGAGAAACATGGATTTTTTATACTGTTGCTTTTATACCAAAGTGAGTGAATGTTGTTATAAAATATCTTGCCTCATAAAAAATAGCCAATGATTTTTCACATATACATGTCACTAGCAATTTAGATAAGGCACAGAGGAAGAACGCAGAGGAAAAAAATCGTTGACTAACATGTACTTAGGCACCGTTCCAACAATTGCAGTGGTGCGGTGTCGGTGTGATTTTTCTTCTTATTCTTTATTATTGCAACGCGCACGTATTCTCGAAACAGTTGTGCAACACCTTTTGTGTGCGTTTTTTTGGCTGAGAAAAGCAGAAAAAACAAACAGAAAACTTTTTTTTTGTTGGTTTAAGAATCGTTTAAAATTGGCGGAGCGGACACGTACCTTGAACGGCAGGCAGCGCACCGAAATGTTGCATTGCAATAAAAATAAAATTCTTCCAGCATCTAAATCACAATAAAATGGAATATTTATAAGGTGGACATTTGTGTGCATTTTAGATTAAGTAATGAAGGACATGTGAGTCGAAATTGTGCCAAAGAAGGCAGATATGAACACACACAGGAAATGCAGAGAATATTCCCTTGTTGGCATTAGGTAAATTGAAATTTTTCCTTATATCTCCTCTGTTGATCCTGATTTGATTAGATTTGTAGTATCTTTAATGAAGAGACGACAAAGAATGACTATGAGATGGAAAATGGAGGCGACTGGTACATTTTGGGATGATGTCAATTTCGAAATTGCTTTGGATGATTGGAACGGAAATTGTAACCTAATTTGTAAAAGTAATTCTCAGAAGCTAAGGTAAGGAAATCATTTTTGGACATCTGACATTTATTTTTAGAATCATCACACTATCAGATCATTTGGATAAGATGACAAAAGACAAATATTTTAAGCAGAATTGATGAGAGATTGAATCCAATTGAGTTTCTGGAATACAGGTTAATTGATATCGACAAATATTTGAAAAGTATCTTTTATCAAAGGATGGTATAACTATTGACAATTTGACTGACAATCCACAAATTCCAAGAAAATCAACTCTGAGGTAAGGACTTTGTATATCTTTAAATGAATTTTAATTTTTTTTTACTTTTAGGATTACAAAACACTTTACTTGATTTCATCGAAAAAAATATGGCATGAGATTTTTTGATGGTTTTGTGTTAGTTAAGCCTAAAGTAATCGAAAAAACCTAAATTCAAAATTCTGGAATGAGCTTTTGAGATTTTTGACATTTTTTAGTGGATTTGGCGGTTTTCAAGTACCTCTTTGGCATACCCAACCATACTCAAAGTGCCTACAAAATAAAAAAAATATCCGGATACCTATAAAAATTAAAAAAGGTCAATAAAATGCTGAATCACCTTGCAAAACGTGATTGGACAGCCAATAAAGCGCGATACTGCTTTACTATTTCACGTTGCAATTCTCAAAGTTACAGCGCGTTCGCTCCATAAAGGTAATATTTTTTTATAATGCCTAAAGCTTCACTTTAAAAATGAGATTGTTTGCAAAAATAAAATGAAAAAAAAAAAAGAGAAACGGATAAAATTGCATGGAGTTGGCAGAGAGCAAAAGTTCTGTCATTGCACTCTATGTCCTGAATGCATTCGCAGTAGTACTCGGAAAACGGCATAAAAGGAAATAAAAATGTGCCATATTTGCAGAAAAAAAACGACAAGGCATTAAATAATACATTGTTGTTGATATCATCATCTTTATTACACTCCCGTTTTTTTTTGTAGAAGAGAAAAAAAGAATCACATTGCAACGAGACGAGAGATGCAGGAAAAGTGCAGTTAAGAGAGCATATGTGTGATTAACACACACTTAAAAGATTGCTTACCTGCGACGTTGTGGCTTCCAGCGTGGCTCGTTGTTGAATTAATTTTATCCATTACCGCATCAAGTGCCGGCTTGGCAGCCTGGAAACTCGCTGAATACGTAAAAATACAATTTAGCAGCGTAATTACGTGAATGACTAAGTGACTTGAGCCACCAAAATACATTTTGTTCTGCGGTGAGACGACAACAATGTTAATAAGGTTAATTGTATTTTAATGTCAGTCGTAGAAGGTGCTGTCCTAATAACTGCCATTTGAAATATCATCATATGGTAATTCGGGGTTTTTCATTTTTTATTATTATTTTTTTTTCTTTTATCTCTTTTTAGTGTTCTTCTCTTCGTTATTTATGAGGCTCGTGCATCACGCGAACAAAGCTTTTTTTACCGTGTCCTACAAATAGTTACGACGAGCTTAGTGCTGGCTGCAACATTTATCTTGCTTCCAGTTGTTTGAACAGTGAGCAGTTGCGGTAGGGACTCTTGTCAGTAGTTGCACAAGAACCATATTTATCGTCTACTCTTTCGTCATTGTCGTTGTAGAGCTGCAAGAAAAAAAGGGATAAACCAAAAGTTTAGCACACTATGAGCGAGCTTTATCATCATCTTAAATGATGTGAAAAATTATGATTGTTTTTTATGGTTTTCTCACACTTTTTTATGTGACATTTGAGTGGTTTATGTGACGGAAATATGAAGTGTTATTATTATGTGATGCTTGTGGTTGTTTATTGGTAGTGTATCTACGTTCGAAAGTTGTAAAAACAAAGTTTTATTACATTATTATACAATGGCAACAGTGATAGTGACAGTGGCAGCAGCGACATGTTTATTAGTGTAAAATTACTTGTGAATGACAAACTACTAAAGGGGTTTGATTGTTATAAAGTTGATAACGGGAAAAGTGGGTTAATACGAAAGGAAGTAATTTGAATCAGTTTTGAAATGAACATTTAATGTGACATTGATTGAAAATAGAATAAACTTGTTAAGTGCTCGAAGTCATTCTTGATAAAAGAAAGTTCATGGAGGAAATCATAAGATTAGACAAATAATAGAAATGCAATATCCGTCATTTGAATTTCATTTTAACGCGTTTTTGAATTGTAATGAAAAAAATCTATTATTATGTCTAATAGTTAGACAAACATGAAACTTGAATAATAATATTCAGACATTAAAATTTAACAAAAAATCGATTAGTTAAAAAATCGTTATTAATTTAACAGTGATACAAAAATTAATCGTTGACTATAAAAAAACATTAAGTTGGTAAAAAAAATTAAAAGTTTAAAACTAATGGATCTCGATGCTGATTTGCGAGGATATCAAAAAACGAAAAAATTATCATCTGGCTACATTTTTAAACTGAGGATCTTTAAAAACGCAATGACAAAAAAATTGCTGAAATCTTCATGTTGAATAATTCACAATTTTATCTGCCGAGGTTAATAAAATTTTAAAAAATTTTCGTAAAAACTGTTTTTCGGCCCAATGATTTGCCAATTCTACAGTCAGCGGCAACAACACACATCCAAAAAGTACAAAAGTTCCAAAATCGACTGCTAATCGACAGCGAATTCCTGAACCGGTTGACGCTCGCATTCGAACAAAGGTGCTACTTTTCTGACAACCCGGAAGTCAACAGCCTCTATGATCATGACGTCACTGCGACAATCAACAACCACTCCTCCTCATAATCCCAAACTCACTTTGAGTGACAATCTTTTTAATTGAATTTTTAGTTTAAGTTAGTTTAAGTTTAATCAAAATTTTTTTCATTTTTAAAATTAAAAATCACAAAAATTGAACATTCATTGAAAATTGAAAAACTAACGTAATTTGTTGAATGCCCCCCGCGATACATTAAATTTTTTTAGAAAAAGTAAATTTAGAATACGATTAATTAAGACATTATTATTAATTAGAAACAATCAAAAATTAAGGGTTTCTTCTAAAAAAATTTAATTAAAAAAAAAAACTTGAAAAAACTTCTTGAAAAAAATTTAAATTTTCATTGATCATCGATGCTGATTTGCGTTAGAATATTAAATACACGTAAAAAATACGTACATCTTACGTTTTAAACTGTCTAAGGATCTTTAAAAACGCGATGACAAAAAATTACGACTGAATCTTCATGTGAAACTGAATATATTGCACAATCTTAAAATTTAAGGTTTCTTAAATTTTTAAAAGATCCTAAAAAATCACGATGAACAAAGTAAAACTGAACAATTGCAATATTGCAAATTCAATTGGTTTCGATAACAAAATATTCTACATTGACATTCAATTTAAACCTTTAAAAGATGTCGTTGCAGTAGCAAAAGTCAAAATTGAATTTATTGGAATCACGGAATAGGTCTCATGAGATGTTTTGCAACAAATATTACAATAAATTGGAAACATGGCAAAGCACTCAATTTTACCTTTTGTTTAAAAATGTGAAATTCAAGCGAAACAAATCAGAACAGCCATCTTTATTAAAAGAATTGACAACATATCTGTCAGAGACTAATTGGCATCTACAGTAGCGATCATAAGTTTTATTCAGAAGGCTTTCTATCATACAAAACCCTCAAAATTGGGTTCCTGTGAAAAATAAGAGTTGCTTTCGGTACATTTTTTCGCATATACGTTTTTGTTAGGCTACAGTAGGACAACAATTTTCGCTCTTACGAAAATTTTTATCTTAATGGATTTCATAGATTCAATTTTCATACAAAAATCGCCATTTTTGACCATTTTTTTAAAACATCCAATATGTATGAAACCCGTAAAGATAAAAAATTTCGTAAAAACGAAAAATGTTGTGCTACTGTACCCAAAAAAACGTATAGGTATGCGAAAAATTTTACCGAAAGCAACTCTTATTTTTCACAGGAACCCAATTTTAAGGGTTTTTGTATGAAAAAAAGCCTTTTGCAAAACACTTACGATCGCTACTGTATTTCTCGTTATTAAAAAGAGATTGCAGTTTCTCAAAACACACTCACTTTCAAAGTTTTCACGGAAGTATTTTTAAATTCGAGTTTAATATTGTAAAAGTTTATGACAGTCGATTGTTTCTGTTGTTCATTTTTGAATGATTCGATGCACTTTTCATCATCTCTCATTTCACTGCGTTTCTCAACAATCCACAGTTTTCCCTTTCCTTCGTTCGCACAAATTTCCTCACATATTGCATGAAAAGCTATCATCTAAAAATGACATCAGATATAACACAAACAATCCTGGATTAAGCAAGTAAAAACACGTTCGCAATAATTACTTAGCTGCTACATTTTACCAAATGTAATCCATGAGAGAGTACCATCCATTTATTATTTATGCTTTACTCCACAGTCCTGCGAACGAAGTAAAGCGATGGGAATATGAGTAATAATAATGCAACACATCGTACCCCAACCGCCGTGCTATCATTGCTGCTGGATGGTCGTTTAATTTCACTGTTGTCAGAACACGTTATCTAGACGTGACATTGATATGCGCGCCGATTAATAGTTAGTTGTATTGTGTCTTGTCTCGCTTGTTGTTTTGTTACACTTTTACTTTATTTTTATTTTATTATTTGCCTTTTTGTGCTTGTCTTCGTAATTTTTTTTCTCTCTCTCTCCCTCAGCTGTCTATACAAATAGTGTTTAATGACTTTTTACGACGGCGGTCACACGATAAGAACGAGTTTCCAGGTCGAGTTATGTCATGGTCTGTTCTATTGTTATTATATTGTCATTTTCACGCCTCTGTAAATTGTCTTGTTAGATAACGGTGCCGGATAAAAATGGATCGATTCAGATTGCCTTGACCTGATGCAGCTTCTGCGACGATGATAACCACTCAACGAGCTCTAATTGAGACTAAAATACAAGTTTCATATGCGGAAACACACACAGATTTATTTCATTCTCTCGGTAAATTATTTTCCGCTCAACAGTCGAGAGTAACAAACAATAGCAACAACATATTTATCTCTAAAATACCGAAGAATAGTTTAAATGTTAAACTGAGTTTGTAATTTGCATTGAATGACATGTACGACATTCCAGAGACAGGAGAGGCATTTCGCAAGACAATGGAAAAGTGTACGCAAACACAGAGAAAATGTGAAAAAAATTCCAGTTTTATCTTGTTTTGCGAAACAGGAAAAGGAGCGTTGTTATTCATACAACAATATGATGGCACACAAAAAAAAAGTATGTTAAATGTGTGAGAGAGTGTAACAATGGCACAAATGACAATGGCTTAAATGGAAAACGTTTAAAAAGTTGAAAACCGTGAAAATAGCATTTAAATATTATTATTTTTGCCTCTTTTTTCTCTCTCTCCCTTGCCGTTTAGTTTTTTCCTTTCATCATCATTTATATAGCGAATGCAGAGCGAACGAGCGACAACATTGTTATTCTGCCCAGCATCTGCGATCCTATTCTCCTAACTGCCATTCCAGCTATAAATATTTCGCTTTGCACATAGTTTTCTGTGGGATAATGTCGAATGGCGTAACTTGAAATGCATAGCGAATGTATGAGAACACATAAAATTTGCAAAACAAAAAAAAAATGCAGGAATAATGGAGGCAGGTGATAAGATACTGAAGAACACGTGAGCGGATTTTCGGTCAAAAAAGTCTGAAGTCAGAAAATTGCTTAAAAAATTTTTTGGATTAATTTTTATGGTAAGTGAAAATGCAGGAATAATGGAGGCAGGTGATGGGATACGGATGAACACGTGAGCGGATTTTTGGTCAAGAAGATTTGAAGTCAGAAAATTGCTTTAAAAAATTTTTTTAATAAGTTTTAAAAAATTTTGATCTTATATTATTATCATCAAGTTATTTCTTCTAATATTTAACACCTTCTTCTTATATTTAACACAAATTATGTTCTTTCCATAATATAGAAAAATTGACAAGCACCTATGAACAACTAGCTACAAGAAACTAGTTTTTCTTCAATATGGACTTAGATCAAAAAAACGAATTTTAGCTTCCAAGGAAGGCTTTTTGCATTCTCAACAGATTGCGAACTACGATGTTCAAGATATAAAAGATTTGAGCCCTGAATCTATCAATTGGCTTATGAATTTGAAACTTTAAAATTGAACTGTTTCCTTTAAATAATACCATTTTTGAAATCATATGATAAATACATAAATAGCTGCAAGAGAAATCATCCAGGAAAGCATTTTCTGATATACTTAAACTATGTCTTCAACTTTAAGGAGACATGTATCTTTAATAAGGGACCTTACATTATCAGAGAACAGAATCTAACCCAATTTGTGAATCAGATGTTTTGAACGAATCTGAGAATTAAAACGGTATATTGAAACAGTCAATATAATTTTTAAATAGCTTGAGACCAACATCAGAAGAAATGTTGAAAAAGGATGAAAACCTCAGATCGATTTTGAAGTGTCAAACTTTTATAAAGATATTAGAAGAATCTAAGACTATGCAGTTAATTACATCGGCTTCACAAGGTGTTGGCTTGCTTCAAAGTGTCTGTTAGAAAAATAACTTTAACAACCCTGCATAGTAGTAGTAGTATTAGTATTTTTGTAGGTAGCATCTTCTATGCTACCCACACAACGATATTTTAAGAAGTAAAGTCGAGACAGGAGCAAATAATTAAATTAAATTAATTTCCTAAAGTTCTGAACTCGTAGTTAGACAAGATTTGTGAAATAGAAGAAATAAGCTAAGAATCAAATAGTGCAGTACATGCGATTAACTTTGAACTAAGAATTGAGATTTTCCGACACAAGAGATTTGTTATCAATTTTTTGAAACACTCGTGAGATTTAAAAGAAAAATCGCCACAGTGAAATAAAATTGTAAACAGTGTCTATTGAAAAAATTCTCATATTTCATGTTGATAAATCCATAAAGTGAATCAAAGTATTTCTTTATGAGATATATATTATAAGATTTTTCGATCTTTGTCTTAGAATAATTTCTTCGAAGTTTTTAACATCTCCGTAGATCAAAACGGTACCACATTTTCCTAGTATTTGACACTGAAATTAATAAGAATTCAATTTCTTGAAGTATTAGAACTTTTAAGTGAAGTAAAGATTAAACGGAAAGACATCCCATCAAGAGCCAATTTTTTTTTAATAGAATGCCTTTTTAAAGCTTTAACTCAGCCAACAAAAACGGTTATAAAGGTGTATTTTTTTTGGTTCTATCTCTCTGCATTTCTGCAAGTGAGAGTGAGTACGGATTCGTTTACATTTCAAAAAGTGTCTGCTAGTTTTGTCAAGTAGCAGCAGCAGCAACAGCGATAGTTTTATGCTTTTCTGCATTATTATTGATCCAAATGCGACACTCAAATATTTATATTGCATTTTATTGTTTGAAACGTAGTTTGTTTATTTCCTCGTTTTTTGTGTCAATATTCTATTGTTTTATTTAAACGTGAAAATTGAGATTTTTATTTGGAGATCGAACAGATAAAAAAGTGTTAATCAACAGTTATGTTGAACATAATCATGATTAATTTATTTTCTCATCTGTCATGTCTCTCGTATGAACTAAACGATTTTTTCGCTTTTCTTCACATAACAGACACTTGCCAAAAAAATATTTATTTTTATTATCTTCTATTTTTTTCTCATACGTAGAATGCTACGCATTTTAATAAACTGTCATTTTCTCTCCTCAAGCATCATTATGGCCACTCAAGGATGCCATATATAAGACGAAATATTTTCCCGAGTCAAGTGTGGCGTAGCGGGATCACCATTCATCGGTAGCTGAAAGATATTTGAAATATTCTTGTTGACGACATAACTTTGCGAAAATTCCTTGTAAGAGTCGTTCGCTTGTCGAATGACATTCCTCTCATTCTGTTCGCTCGTTCGTTCAGTTCATCGACAATCACTCATCATCATCATCATATTCCACTTCATATGTGTGGAATTTTTTGCTTCTCTTTCTCTCTCTGGCAGACATCAAACTCGTTGGTACATGCGATGAATATGTAATAAGTTATAATCATGAATTAGAGCGTATCTGACTTTTATTTCATATATTTGATCGACACACAAAAAGGGCACGAAAAATATGTGAAAAAATTCAATTCATGTGGGGAAAATGTGAGCGTGCCGTGTTTATATAAAAAACATGTGAAAAAACTTTATAAATTTGTTAACACAAAAATGTTTAATGTAGCTCCAACGCACGCAGCTTTGCACACACATAACCTCACTCGGGCCCGAACAAAACGATTCAAGGTTGATTTCACAAAAATCCCTCTAACAAGGTATATTTGTTCTTTTTTTTTTGTTCGTCAGCCTGGACGATAAATTTTGTTTTATTGAATCAAATAGAGGAGAAAAAAATATTAAAAATTATGATTTCAGCAGAATAAAATTTGTGTTTGTCAAAGAAATTTAAATTGATGAAGAAGTTATTTAGACAGGCAAGCGTAGGAGCTTAACCAAAAAAAAAATTTTTTTTTCGCGGCGGTATGAGAACGAGGTGAGTTGAACATTTGATTAGTACATAAAGAATATATCACAAGAGAATATAAAACGCACGGTGTCTCTTTAAGAAAATCGATAGGCATCGTGAGACGACATAACGACGACGTGAAAGAAACTTTTCAAAGGGATTATCATGTTATGTCTGGTAACTGATTGGATGTGATTAGTGTGTCAGCAGCTAATTTTTTGTGTGTGTGAAGCAGTTAAAAGCTTAGCAAGGACACTTTTCGAATTCGCTATGGTGACCTTGAGTGGATCTGGAGTGCGTTACAAATTGATAAAAATCGTGAGGTAATAAGATACAGAAGTTCAACAAGAGATATTTTATTAATCCTAGATATTTTTTTTCGGTAAAATCGGCAATTGTGAGAGAATGGTGACATTGAAAAAATGACTTTATTTTGGAGGATATTAATTTCACATTGAAGGGAGTTGAAACATTTTTTTTGGTAAATGATCTTTTCTTTCATTTTGAGCTTTAAAATTGGTCAAAAACAGGATATTGAGCTTTTTCGATAAGACTTGACTAAAATCGATAAAATATCAACAAAAATGACATTTTGAAGGTTCTAGCTTTCATTTTGAGGCTTGATAAATACAACAGTTCAAAAACTGATGCATTTTTCATATAAGAATTATATCAGTCCATATTTGCTTATTTTCTATCAAAACGTGTCAATCAATTGAAATGATATTTTAGAAGTTTTATCTTTCATTTTAACCTACATAGATCGAACCATTTGTGATGTATGGTTGGGACTTTGAAGTATTTTTTTTTAGTTTTTTGATTTTATGGATTCACTTTGTAAAAATATCTCTTAAGTTAAGTTTTTATAAAGTTGAAAATTTCTTTCGTTTAAAATTTTTGTACATTTTTTTCTTAAAGTTAAACTTTGGAAGTGTAATATGACTGCTTAGTAGGCAAAAAATGGGTCAGATTAGCCCCTAAGGAGTTAATTTAACCTCTTAAGTGAATTTTGCAATATTAATTAATTTGAACGCAAGGTTCTCAGAACAATACTGGGGCTAAGCGGGATGAGGGGGAATGGAGACGTAGATACAACTTCAAACTAGAACGAGGGTATATGAAGAGCCAAAGTAGAGCGGAGTTTTGTGCTGCAATTCAAGGGCATATCACTTGAAAGACAACATTTTACTGTGAGGTAATTTGAACTTGTATATGTTTTGCCGAAGCCCTGATGTTGCTCTTTGTTAATTTTGTGTATTTTTGTTTCCAGTGGCCGTCGCAAGAAGGATGCAGGACCTTTACTCTGAGAAGGATGTCGAAATACTATGAATAAAAGTTTTTGAAAAAATGGGGTTTTTATGCCGGCGGATTCTCCAATGGCTTTTTCGCCCCAAATGAAAATTGGTTTTTATGTAGCCAAGGATTTTAAACCTGTTGTTGCAATAAATAAATAAATAGAAATAGATGATGAACCGAACATAGTGGAAAAGTAAAAGTTAACAGAATAAAGATCCTGAAGGGCGCGATGGGCGACTCAAATCAAGATTGCATCCAAACCGATCTAAGAGCGCTGAACATCAACAACTGGCGGACAGTAGCGTAAAACAGATCCGAATAGAATGACGTTCTTCAACAAATCAAGGCCAAGACATGGTTTTAGGGTCATCGAAGTAAGAAGAAGTAAGTTGTAGGTAAATTTAACTCTTTAAGGTATTAATTTTATCCCTTATGATATTTATTTGATCCCTTTAATTTGAGGAATTTGAGGAGTTAGAAATTCTTTTTTCAAAACTGGTCAAATAAACCTCATAAGGGGTCATATGAATCCCTGAAGGAGTTAAATTGATCTCTTAATGGAATAAAAAATTCACTCAATAGGTTAAATTAACTTCCAAAGGTTCAGTCTGACCCATTTTTTACCCATAAGAAGTAATTTTTTATTTAAATTTAATTTTTTTCTCAGAACATGCGACATCATCATGTTATTTAACTCACACATTTTTCCACAAAAGCTTCTGAAACAAAAATTTCTCGGAAAATCATAATTATGTACATTATTATAACCAAGTTTAAGCAATTGCGTAACAATAACAACTCCCTCATATTATTCTTAAATTCCACAGAAACCCACATGCAAAGAAAATAACCAAATAAAACACGTCGCAGCGCAACATCTTTTGCCAGCAACTTGTTTTGATGCCATTCTAATAACTTCCCACACACTTTATGAACTTAAATTCAATGAAAATATATCTCAAGACTTCGTATAAAGGAAACAAATTTTCGATACTAAGGATGCTCAAAATACCGCACCTGATTGTTTTTATTGGGTGTTAAGACACTACGCTTCGATGAGCAACGACACCTTTTTATCAATTTAACAACAATTTGAGCAGCAGCAGCAGGAACAACACGTGCATAACCAACAAATTCGACAAAAAGGATAAAAGGAACCCTACAAAAGATTTAATTGGTAATTCTCGGAAAAATATAAATCAAATTTGGGTGAACGAGAAAGGGTCACGTTACTTCTTGTTTAGCAGTCGATGTCAGAAAAAAACAAGTTTTATTGGGGATTTTATCGATTTGAATTAACAAAATCACTGGCAGCTTAAATATTTGTGGGTTTCCTTTGTGAAAAGGGGATAATTAATTAAACCCTTGAGGATATAACAAAATAAACGAATTTCCCAGACATTTTGTGGAAACGACGTCACGATGACGCAAAATAAAAAATGACTGACTGTTGATTTGACAATTCATTCAAAAAATTATTCCGGAAGCATCAATTTTAGGCTAAAACTCAATTTATTTTTTATTGAAATTTTTTTTTTTCGATATGAAAAAATTTTTCGCTTTTGAGTTGTCTCGCAGCTCGTGTGGAAAATATGCTCTCATCATGACGATGCTCAATAACTTTTGTCACCAAAAATTGCTAAATTCAGTTTCATTTGCACGAATTCAAGAGAGAGCAAAAGCGATACAATCACTCGAGCATATTCGATTTTCCAATTTATTTCTTTAAAAGAGGTCTTGTTGTCGTCTGGCTGTCATTCTGCCACATGCTGAATGAAAATTGGAAGAAAAATGTTTCTAAATAAGCTTAGTTTAAATTGCATGCGACATTCTAGAAAACGTGAATTGAAGAATGTTCTTTGTATTATTAATATTATCAAAGGTAATTTGAAATGAGGAAAAATAAAACTGCCGTCGACCTCGATGAATGTGTCTCGCTGAAAAAATCTACGACTAAAGAAAAATTCTATATTTTGTTCTTTAAAAAGGCTATAATTTTTCAATTTCATAATAATTTATTTTTTTTTTAAATTTAAAAAAAAAATTTTTTTTTAAACTCTTGGGATTTTTGAAATTTAATTTTAATTTAATCCTTAATTAAATATTATTTTTATTTTTTTTATTTAATTTTTTTTTTAAGAAATTTGAATTTATTTCCAACAAATTTCTTTTATTTATGAATTTATGAATAAATATTTATCAATAAGATCAAAAATTTTATTTTTTTAAAAAAACTTGAAAAATATCAGAAAATAAAAATTTTTGTCAATAATAATTTAGTTTTTTAGCCAAAATTTAAAAAAAAAATCATTGATGGTCTTAAAAAAATAATATCGCAGTTTAAAAATTTTTTGTTTTGAAAATTAAAGTAAAAAATGCCTAAAATATTGTACAAGTGATAAAATTGATTCAAATTTTGATATTTTTTTTTAATTTTGTGAGATTTTTAATGAAATTTTAAGAAAAAATTTAATGAATTTTTTTTTATACCTATATTGCCGAAAATTTATCAATTTTTTAAAATTCTTTTTTTTTCTTAAAAAAAATTTTTAATTTAAATTTTTTTTTAATCTAAAATAAAAAATTTTTAAAATAAATAAAATAATTAAAATTTATTAATTAAATAAAAAAATTAAATTAATGGAAATTAAATTTATTTTTTTTTATTTAAATATTTTTAACATTTTTTAAAAAATGTTTAAAGAGTTTCTCTAAATTTTCTTTAAATTTTTTTTTATTTATTTAATATTTTAAAAAATCACTAACAGACACAATACTTTCAAAAACGATAAAAAAAATACAAAATTGCGTTAAAGAAGAAGAATTCCGTCTTCCTTTTTTCATAAATCATAGAGATAAAGAAAATATCGTGTTTCCTTATGCCTTTCATTTATTAATTTTTTCGCCTATAAAAATAACGGCAAGAAAACAGACACAACCATTTTTCGTGCAAACACAATAATTATATTGACCGTTAGTCTGCCATGAAAAATATACGCCAGACGAAGAAGTTGAGGCCTTTTCATAGCAAAAAAAAAGCAACATACTAACTACCTACTATTATTATCGTCTTTTTCAATTACCTGACTTTTTTACGTCGGAATTTTATTTTCATTCAGAGTTTCAAAGCTGGAGGAGGGAGAGAAAATTACCACGATAATTATTTCCTTTCCTCCACTACTAAAAACCAAGCCGAAGGTTACGTTCTTCACACAACAAAAAATATTTTTAAAACTAAATTAACATAAATGCTTGCATGTCGCGCGATGAAATGAAGTGAAGAGTCTCGCGCTCGTGATGTAAAAATACGTCAGATGATGGAGCGTTCCACGAAAAATTTTGTATGCGAATAAAATTAAGCCAATAATTGACAGACAGATAAAGCCACGTCACAGCCAAGGAGGAAATTTTTCGCTGCGAATCGACCTTTTTAATATAATTGTTCAATTTCAATTTGCTTTTTATCTCGTTTTGTCGAAAAATAAATGTCTGTTACAGACAAATACGAGCAGCAAGATAAATATAAATTTCGGTGGAATTGAACGTTGCTTTGAATAAATATTTTGGGCTTTGTTTCTCGCACCCCGAAAAAGCGTGCATTTTATTTTCGCTGAGTCGCATTAAAATGTAATTAAGTATCGTGAATTATTCATTGGATATTTCTATTATTGGACTCCTGTTTGGTTTTGATTTTCGTTTTATTTTATTTTTTTTCTGTGTGTGAGAAATATTTGAGGACATTTTTGTGTGATTGCTTAAAGGTCACGTTAGCCATAAAAAATTTATTGCTTGTGAAGACTTTTTTGTGATTCGGATTTTAATGGATTTGGCTTACGAAGCAAAACAAATCAAAATCAAAAGTAATCAAAAAAAGGGTAGGAAATACTTGAAGTTGAATGATTTTTCAAAAAAATTTCGTGAGATGAATGTTTTGAAGTACCGGTTTTTTTGTCGCATTAATTTTTATTGTAGATTTTTTTTTCAAAAGAATTTTTATATTTTTGACGATTTAAAAATTTATAAATAAATTTTAAAAAATACATAAAAAAATCTTGTTAAAATTTTTAAAATCAGAAATAAAGAAAATTTCTTGAAATAAAAAGAACTTTTCCAAGAGATTTTCTTGATAAATCTGAAGAATTTTAGACAAAAAATAAATTTTTAAGGGGAAATAAGTTAAAACACAAATAAAAATAAAAAATTTTGATATGACAAAAATTTTTTTTAGAATTTTTGAAAATATTTAAAAGAAAATCAAACAAAAAAATTTAAAATAAAAAATAGAAAAATTAATTGCTTGGAAAAAAATTATAATACTAACCAAAGTTAGTTTCCAACTTTTTGAATGAAAAAAATTAAATTAAAATCAAATTAAAATTAAATTAAAATTAAATTAAAATTAAATTAAATTAAAATTAAATTAAAATTAAATTAAAATTAAATCAAATTTAAATTTATTTTAAAAAATATATTAAAAATATATAAACCTTCAAAACATTTTTTAAATTTTTCTTGAATTTTGTTTTTTAAATAAAATACGCTTAATTAAATCTCCTTCAAAACTATATCAAACGCCTTTAAAATTTATTTTTTGCATGACAATCGCGTAAAAACGACACTTTTCATCCGTTTTTTCCCATCATCACTCATTCATTCGCCTTTTCAAAAAAAAAAACTAATCTTTTTTTCCCCATTTTTCACAGCTTTCAACGCGACAAAATGTCTCAAGACAAAACCAGAAAATCCTCCATTCAAATAATGACATTCAAAAAATTTATGACGCAACCAGAAACAAAACAATAAAAAAATGGAAAGATTGAACTAATTAAATAGGATTACGGTTATAAAAACAGATGTTTCAATAAAGCCTTTTGCAGATTTTTTTTGTGTGCCTAATTTTTGTCGTTTTCTTTGTTTCATACTCGAGTATCTTTCCGAGAAACGAAAAGAGATTGATGGCACACAATTAATATTAATTACGAGAGAAAGGTCAATGTAAACATTCATTGACATTTTTTCCTACTTTTTTTTCTGGCGTTTCTTTTGATGAAAATTTCAAGAGTTTCACTTTTTGATTTTATTTATTTTAATTTAATACAAAGTTCAACACAAAAAAGATAAAAAAAGGACAAGTGGTGCTCGAAGAACGAGACAATTAAATTTCATCGCCTTTTTTTCTCGTTTTTTTTTTGGGCGAAGGCGTCATCGAAAGTTTTGCTCTTTTTTGTTGTTTTTCAAGTATTTCTTTGTTATTAAAAACTTTTTTTTTTGCTTTCATCCACGGGGCAAATTGCGATTGTATTCGCATAAAACTTGAGATAAACAACATCTGACTTCAATTTTTGCATGGGCTAACCGAGCTTTGGCGAAAAAGCAACAACATCATCAATCACATTCGTAATTTTCTCCTTTTTGGGCTTCGTTTTTGCGTGCGAGCTTTATCACATACCACAACACAAAATAAATAAAAATAAATAACAATATGCAATGCACGGTGGTTTATTTATAAGGTTTTCTTCTACAAATAATAAACATAATACACTTGCACGTTAATGTTTTTAGCTAAAGGTACATCAGGAGCGAAAGAAAAACTTTTTATATTGTTATTTTACACAATCTATGCCACGGAAAAAAAGTTAAAGTGGTTCAGTTTAAATATTAAAATAGGTCAGTTTATTTTTGATCTGTTTCAGTTAATTATAAAAATCGAACGTTAGAAGTTCAAAGTAGCTTAAATATTTTTTTTTTTATTATTTTTTAAATTTTTACTGCAGCCTTTTTTGTTTTGAATCACTTCCAAAAGTGCTCTAATTTTTTTTTAAATATTTTATTTAAAAAAATGTGCACTGGGGCATATTTTCGAGAATGTACATTGGGATGAAAATTTTCAAATGAAAATTGGGATGGAATTTTGGAGTGTGAATTGGGCTGCCATTTCAGAATGTGCATAGGGGGAAATCTAAAAATGTGCATCGAAACAAAATCTAAGAATGTGCATCGGGACAAAATTTAAGAATGTGCATCGGGACAAAATTTAAGAATGTGCATTGGGCAGAATTTTAAAATGTACATTGGGATGCGGTTTTGGAAAGTTGGAAAGTTTTGGAATTTTGTCCCGATGCACATTCTTAGATTTTTTCCCGATGCACATTCTTAGATTACCCCCTATGCACATTCTGAAATTGATCAAATTTAAATGTCCCATTGTACATTCTAGGATTTCGACCTCATGCACACTTTGAAATTTTTCCCTATGCACATTCTAAAATTTTGTGAAAACTTTTTTCCGTGTTAGCTTTAATTTAATGGTTATGGTTAAGTTTAATGTTTATATTATTTTATTTTATTTTTTTCGTTGTATCAAAATCTTTCTTCCCACACCACGCCACAATTCAGTTCACTCAAAAAAAAAGAATAAAAAAAAAGTTTGTTATCGATGGGAAATGAATATTTTTTTCAGCTTTACATTTTTTTTATGCATAAAAAATTGTGTTTTATTTTTTTCTGTTGTTTACGTGAATATCAGATGTGAATGTTTTTTATTGTTGTTGTTCGAACACAAACAAACAGACTCACAGAAAACCGATAATCAGATAAAATGATGATGCTGTACAACGTTTACAGTAACATATTGCATGCGTTGTCATGATTACCAGTCTTACCAGCGTGTGAGGCTAGCAGACGTTGCGTTCGATAAAAAGATAAACAAACAACAGAATATATTATCGCATTGTCATGTTAACGATTTTCGCATTTATTTACAACGACGAACCAAAAAAAAAATGGAATTTATTGAAATAAATTGTTATTGGCTTGCAGGTCAATCGAAAAATGAAGAAAAAGGTTTTGGTAAAAGAAAATATTATGTGAAAAATTTCGATTTATGTGAAAGATTAATGAAAATTGTGAGAAAAAATTAAGGAAAGAAAATTTATGTTAAAAATCGAAGTTTTTAAGAAAATTTTGAAAAAATTATAACAAGTCTGACAATTTCAAAAATTATTTTAAATAATTTTTTTTTAAAATTTTTAAAAATTTTACTAAAATGTAAATACCCTTATTCCAAATTTTAAATCCGTTTAAAATTGAACCCCACCCCCCCCCTAAGTATGCATTTTAATGGATTTATTGAAAAAATAAAAAAGAAAAAAATTTAAAAAAAATTTTTTAAGAAATTAAAAATTAATTTTTTTATTTATAAATTATTTTAATTTTAATTTTTAAAAAATTAGAAACGGTTTAATTTAAATTAAATAAATGAATAATTTAAATTTTTTTTTATAAAAAAATATTTATTTTTAAATTTTTTTATTTAAAATGAAACATTTTTTTTTTAAAAATTTAATTTGTTTTAAAAAAATTAAAAATATTTTAATTCAAAAAAAAATCAATAAATTTAAAAATTTTAATTTTTTTTTTACTCAAAAAAAAATTTGAAATTTAAAATGAAAAATTTAGGAAAATTTTTGCATTTTTCCGCCACCTACATAAAAATGCAAAAAAAAATAAAATCATTAAAATTGACGACAATAACAGTATTTTCAAAAGCTCCACGGGAGGAAATCTCCATCACAAAATTGAATGAGAAATTTTCCACGAAAAAATTTTCATTCAGATTTTTATTAAATTCCTCATTTTATTCAACATCATTTTTATTTTCAATAACTTTCAACAAAAGCCGACATGAAAAAAAAATCACCACAAAACCACAAGTCCGACACATCACAAAAATGTTTTCATTTTACTCTATTATTAACTTGAAACCATATAGTTTTCATGTAGTTGTCAAACAATAACACTCTTCAAAATGTTCTTTTTTTTCTTGCAAATCTTGACACGATTTTACATGACAAAAGTTTCTTCTTGCTTTTCCTTGAGATCTCACTTCGACAAAGACATGAAAAAGAACAAAAAAAGACGACATTTGCTTTCAATATTTGAGTAAAACATGACAGAAAACTAACCAAGAATAAAAAATTTATGTGGAAAAGTTATTTCTTCTTCTTCATTTCTTTTCTTTCACAAGTTGTTTGCTCTTCATTCGTCTATTCATTCGAGAACAAGGCAAAAAAAAAATGAACGACACACCAAACGAATTATTTAAAATAGTTTTAAATAATAATAAAAGTGAAGTAAGTTTCGTTTCTTTGCCATCTTGTGCCTTCTTTACGGAAACAGAGACGTTTTAATGATATAAAACTTTTATCTCAATGTCTATTAAATATTCCGTTTCTTTCTTCATTTGCTTTTCTTTTGCCAATTTGACGTGCGTTTCTTTAAAATGAAAGTTTTTTCTTGTAGGAAAAATATAAAAAATGAAAGAAAAAGGAAAGAAAGCGGAAAACCAGACAAGTTTATAGTAATTGTAGTGGTGCAGAAGAGCATCTGTCGAGGAAATAATAATACCGCAAATTTTATGATATCCAGATGATAATGATCAAATGCTACTTATTGTTATTATTCAAGAGGAATAAAAGTGGCATTTTACATAAAACTCTTTGTGGAAACTCGAGACTTTTTCTCGCGGATTAAATAAAATATTTATTTACAAGTAACAGGTTTAACGTTTTATTTTTTCTCCGCGTTTCTTATCGAATAAAAGCAGGAAACGCCCTTTGGTTCCTATAAAAAGAGGAAAAATAATAATTGAGTGTTTTCATAAGGCTCTCACGTTTGCAATTCAGAAGAAGCAAAAAATGCGAGAAACCACCCCATTGTTACTGTTTTGCATTTTTTGCCGAAACGGGTTTCCATTTTCCACCACTTAACTCTTTTTCTTTCTATTTTCTCGTATTTTCACAACATTTTTTTAGTGCATTTTTAAAATCTTGAACTTTAACTTCAACGGTCTGTCTGTATCGATTTTTTAAATTTATCTCATTAAAAATAATTTTGTAAAATATCTTAAAGTCATGAAAAATTAATTAAATTTTGCTATAAATTAGTTAAATTGCAAAAATTAACGTAAATTAAAATTAATATTAAAAATTTAATGAAATTCAATAAAAAAAATGATATTCAATAAAAGATTTTTTTTAAAAATTATAATTTTATCAATTTAAATAAAAAAAAAAATTATATATAAAAAAAATATTTACCTCAAAAAAAAAAAAAAAATAAATAAAAAAAAAATTTATATTGAAAAAATTTATTTTGCCCCCAATGTAAAAAAACAGACAAAAAATCGGAAAAATTTGGAAAACCTAAAAAATGAAAAAAAAAATAATAAATAACATTTAAATTTAATTAAATTAATTTTATTTATTTAAAAATAATTAAAATTTTTGAAATAAAAAAACAGATAATAGAAAATTTTTATAAAAAAATTGTTAAATTCTGTCTCGAAAATTTTAATTTAATTCTAAAAATTCTCAAAATTTAAAAAAAAATTAAACAAAAATTCAAAGCTAAAAAATTAAAAATAGTAATTAAAAAAAAAACAAAAATGAATAATTAATATTTTTTTTAACTTTTGATTTGAAATTTTTTTCATATTTTTTAAATTTCTTAATGATTAAAAAAAGAAAAATCTAAAAATTCAATCAAAATGCGCTAAAAATTTTCATTCCATCAGTTTTCATATTTTATTTTCCTTTTTTCACTTTTTCTATACAGCAAAAAGAGAAAACTATAAAGAATGCACAAGGAAAAATCCCGAGGGAAAATACGATCCATATTTAAAATGGTCAAGGATGCCTGCAAAGTGGATGGAAAAGTGAAGGCAAATGAAGTGTTAAAAAATTTTTTTGCACTTCTTGCTGCTTATCTTCCTTTTCCGTTCGTGCGGCACTCTAAAAAGCACAAGATTTTTAAATAATGATTTCCGCATGCATTTTTCAACTGTCACTAAGCTTTTTTTTTTTTTTTGGTAATTTTTTTTTTCAAGTAGCATTTTTTGCATTGAAAGTAGCTCAAGTGGAAGAAAATGAGAACAATTTACATTGAATTAAACGTTTTCACTCAACTCGACGGATTTCTGGCAACTTGAAGAGCTTGTTGGCTTGACAAGCAACCTTCAGAAAAAATTTGAGTGAATGGAGGAAATAAATGTAAAGGATTTAATGGTAAAATTAGCAATTTTATGTTTTTTTTTGTGTGGTTCGGAAGTAAAGTGAGACAACTTTTAAACGTTTTCAATCACATTTAATGGATTTCGTTTTTCTCTAAACTTTTTCTTTTTTTAATGATTATTGTTTCCTTTAGACAGAGCTTCCTCAATCACTGTCGCGTTGTAATAGACACACCCGGCACACTCATAAAATAATAAATTTTGATAAGTACTTTGAAGTTTCTTCATATTTTGTTGGAAGGAAAAGTTTTAAATTGCAAATACTTGGAATTCAATTTTTCGGATATTTTGATTGTTAACTCGTTGTTGACTGTGGGCGAAGATTAAATATCACTTTGCTAAACTTGAAGGTCAAACTTGATTAAAATATTAAATAAAAATGAAAAATAGGAGCAAAAATTATTTTTAAAGACTCAGAATTTAAAACAAAAAAATAATTTTATTTAAAAATATTTTTAATTAATTAATTTATTTAATAAATTTAAAATTTATAAAAATTTTAAAAATTTTAATTAAATATTTATTTTTTTTTCAATTTCATTTATTTTATTTAATTACATAAACAGTGAAAAAATATTAAAATAAATGAAATGCACAAAAAAAAATAATTATTTTCATTAAAATTTTTAAATATTTTTTAAATTTATTTAAATATTTAAATTCAAAAAAAAAAAAATAATTTTAAAAATTAAATTAATTTATTTTTTTTTTAAATTATTTTTTTATTAAATAAATTTAATTTAAAAATTTTTAAAAAAAAAATTAATTGAAATTAAAAAAAAAATAAATTTAAAAATTTTTAATTAAAAATTTTTTTTATTTTAATTTAATTTTTGATTAATAAAATTATTAATTTTGTAAAAAAAATCATTGATTTAAATAATAATTTCATAAATAAATTAATTTTATTCTTTAAAAAAATTTAAAATTAAATTTAAATATTAATTTATTTAAATATTATTTATTTTAAATTTAAAAAATAGGAATTTGAACCACTGTGTCCAAAATCCATTCATCATAAATAAATTTTCAACTCTTCTAAAAATAATTTTTTGTTAACAGCCTGGTGAAAACGCTTCGGGCAGCACAAAAAATTGTAAAAAAATCTTTTCAAAATTGCAAAAAAGACAGCAGGCAGCTTTTTAAAATAAAAAATTTAAATTAAGTGAATTAAAAAGTTTTTAATAAATTTTTTGAAATTCTGAATCGGAGAAATTCATGAAAAATTAAAATTACGGAATTTTTTAATTGATAAAACTAGTTAAAAATTTAAAAAATTTGAATAAATTTATTTGTAATTTCGAGGCACCGACAAAAAAAATTCCTCGAAAAATATTTAAAAATAAATTTTAATTTGAAAATTTTATATAAATATTTCATTACGCTTGAAAAGTAATATTTAATTTTTAATGTAATCATTAAATTATAAAAAGTCCGTTTTATTTTAATTTTTTTTACTTTAAATTAAATTTTTGAGAGAATAATTTTAATTAAAAAAATCAATTTTCACATTAAAAAAAAAAAAAGGATTTAATCAATTTTTCTCATAAACCACTGTGTCCAAAAATATCCATTCATCATATTTATAAATTTACGAAAAATTTTCATTTTTGTTCAAAAAAATAATTTTTTGTTAACAGCCTGGTGATTGAGTTTTCTAAGCGCCAAATTAAAGTTAACTAAATTCTCTAACACATCCATGAAAAAAATCCCGAGAACTTTTCATTTTTCTGTATGCGCCACGCATTTAAAACGCTTCGGGCAGCACAAAAACATTGTACGTCTTTTTTCTACATTTATTACTTGAGTGGTTTTGTCAAAATTACCAAAAAAGACAGCAGGCAGCTTCTTAAATAAAATAAATAATTTATTAAGTGAATTATTATGAGAAAAACGACGATGCCGACGAAAAGTGTTGAAGTACGAAAAAGGGGTTACAAAAGATTATTCTCTGTGAATGTTTTTCGGAACAGAAATTACACGATTATGTCTCGTCGAGTTTTTCTCGGAATTCATGCAAGCAAAATTAAACGCATTACGCGCTTTTTTAATTACTTTTGTTGTGACATTAAATAATTTTCTGCGTCTAATATTTTCCGCTAATTCAATTCACTCGAGGCACCGACAAAAAAATGACGATTCCTCGAAAAGCTATTTAAAAATAAATGAATTCCAAACTTTTTTAATGAAAATTGTTCGATAAATATTTCATTGGTGCGCTCGTGAAAAGAAGAACGTTCGATTTTAATGTAATAAAGAGCCGCAGAGAAATCCATTAAAAAGTCCGTTTTGCCTTCAAACAAAATTTTCGAAATGAGCAAACTTTACTTTTCAATAAAAATCGTCCAAGCCAGAGAGAGAAATAATTTTAAGTGAAAAGATCATCGGTTTTCACACAAAGGCAATCGAAATTCACCAAGGAGTCCTTTTAATCAAATCTAAAGTGTCCCCCAAGAGTGGAGAGATTTTCTGTGAGAATGCATTGCTACGGTTCACGCACTACGGAGATAGATAAAGTTAAGACAAAGTTTTCGGTTTATTTAGTACAAAAAGGTTTTTTCTGGTTTGAGGATAAAGTTATGACTTTCACAAGGACTTAAAAGTTGGTTAAAGCGAAGCCATCAGAGTATATTTTCGATGAATGAACCACAAAGAAGGGATTTGTTTTTCCTCCTTTTTCTCCTTGGCACGGCATGTAAGTGTCTTTTGTGGCTTACTCTGTGTCAGCATCGAGATAATTGCACTGAAAGTTTGGACAAACGGAATAAATTTAATTCGTTTATTCATCATTTATTATTAACTTCTGGAGGTGATTAAAAGTGCATGAAAGGAAATTTTGTTGGTTTTGTTTCTTCATGAAATGAACTTGATTACATTTTGTGAGAGCTCATACAAATTTTTTAACGCAATAAGTCAAGTTTTACTTATTGAATCTCTTTGGGGCCTTTTGTGAAGTGTTCCTATTTACTTTCAGCAGATTTTGATCTAAAAAAAATATAAAACATGAGGTTATAAATTTTTTAAAAATTTTTTAAATCTTAGAATATCTTTAAAATTTCAGAAATTTAGGAATTAATTCTTGTTTTAACGAATATAAGAACTTTTGACGAAAATTATATTTTTCTGAAAAAAAAAATAATTAAAAAATTTAATTTTTAGGTATGATTAAGAAAAAATTTTTTTAAATATTATTTTTAAATTAAAAATTTTATATATTTTTTTCATTTGTTTTCTTTAATTTATGAAAATCAAAAACAAAGTCAAAATTTATGAAAATAAAATGGGAAAATAAAATAAAAATAAAAAAATTGAAATACTATTTTCATACAAAGTTACAAAACTTTTAACTATTTTTGAGTGTTAAATAATTTTTATTTATTTTTTTTTCAATTATTTTTAATTATCTTTGAGATTTGCTAAATTCAGAATATTACATATTAAAAATTAAATAAAAAAACTCATAAAAAATTACTGTCAAAAAAATTTGGAAAATAAATTCAGTAATTTTGTAAAAAAAAAGAAAATTTATGTTAAATTACGATTTTTAAACAAAAAATTTTAAAAATTTAAAACTTTTTAAAAACAATTCTAAAAACATCTTGAAAAATACACCTAAAAACAACCATTTTTGATGAAATTTTTAACTTTCTTTGACCCACTGGATTTTTTTACTTTTAAAATGGGGCATCGGACTTTATTTTTGATTTTCATTTGGAGCGGCCTTAGTAATTTTAAATTAATTTAATTTAATTAATAATTTTGAAATTATTTTATATTTAATTTTTTTTTAATTATTTATTTTTTTTATAATTTTTGTACTAAAAAATATGCAATTGAATTTTACTTTAAAAAATTTTTAAGGTTTTGAATTAATTGAAAATAAAAAAACTCAAAAAAAAAAAAATAATAATTTTTATTCGTTAAAGAAATCCTTAGTTAATTTTAATAAAATTAAAAAATGTCAGGTTTTGTTGAAATAAAATAATAAAAATACATAAATTTTTATTGGTAAACAAAAAAAAAATAAATTTTCCAATGAAATGAACAAATTTCAAATTTAAATAATTTTCTACTCTAAATTTCATTTAATAAATTTAAAACTATTCCATTTTCCCTATCAACGTTTTCATTTATAAAACGCAATTATTTGAAATACAAATTTTCGTTACTATCCAAACAAATTATTTTTGTTAAATTTCACATTAAAACCTAATCATTTTTAGAAATCTGTTCATTACAATGGTTTCACTCTGTAAAATACATTTTCAAATTAGCAACAACATCAATTATCATTACTCAATTAGGCATCCGCAACTCGTAAACACAATTGAATCTATTTTTCCACAAAATTCACACAAAAATTCACCCCAACAAAATTTTCTCGCTGACCTGCATTTTCCCATGATATTCATCAATAAACCGGAAAATTAGGTTACTTCACAACAAAAACCGTTCGTCACAATCGTAATTTTATACAAATACGACTTTTATTGATTGAGTACCTAATCATTAAAATTCTTCCTGCGAAATGTAAATAAATATTTTACTTTGCGTTTTCTGCGACTAGACTCAAGTTTTTATTTACAAAAGTTGGTTGCCCGCCGAGTGTTGTTCGGTCAATCTTTCATTAAATTCACCTTGAGCTCATTTGAATATTTCGTGGGCAAAAATTTAATATTCACTGCCTATTGATTTTATGTAAATTGAATCGTCAATATACAAACAAATTTTTTTTTGCTGCACGGAAGTCTTTTACAGCAAAAACATTTGAATTGAAGCTGTTCGCAATATTTTCCTGATTTGGTCGACAGTTTTGCGAATTTTCTGTTGGTTTAAAATGTAAGATAAACATTAATTTTATTATTAGAGAATTTTTTGCTTGTTTTTTATAGAGCGCGCGATTGTGCGGTATTTTTATGCAAATGCGAGAAAAAAAATGTTTGAATAATTTATGTAACTGCCACTGAAGGAGCGGGACGTGCGGGCAACAAAAAATGCGTTGTTACATGATTTGCTTTTCAAATTTTATTTTTGTGGCAAAGTCAAATTAAATTTTGTTTTTTTTTTCGATACTCCCGTTATTCGATTCATTTCCGACAAAAGTTTCCAAGAATATTCAATTTGGTAATCAAATTTCAATCAATACCCATTACAGAAACAAAAGAAACGTAGAGCAATTAATTTCGCATTAAATATGAGATGCTGACATATTTTTGTCTTGTCTTGATGTGGAAAGAGGACATCTCACGTTATAAATATTCAACGTGAGCCTCGTGATCGTGTCACATTTTATCAGCACTTGAAAATCACTTTAATGTAAAATATTGCTGGAGGCTTACCTTGCCTATGAAGTTTTTTTTTGCTCTTTGTCTATAAATTATTGTTGCGAAGCATCTCTTCCAAGAATAGAGGGAATGAAACGCATAACTATAAAAAATCCATGTTTCGCAACCAAAAATATCTACGAGACATGGAAATTTCAAAACAGAAAATTGTGCACTGGGTCAATATTTCAAAATGTGAGTTGGGTTGGAATTTAAGAATATGCATTGGGGCGAAGTTTAAAATATGCATTCCATTGAAGTGAAACTTGGAATGTGAATTGGGGAAAAATTTAAGTTTATTAGGACAAAATCTTGGAATGTGCATTGGGATATACAAATTTTATCCCATTGCACATTCTAAAATTTTGCCCCAAAGCACATTTTGAGGTTTGCCCTAATTCACATTCTCAAATTTCACTCCAATACAAACTTCTAACTTTGCCCCTATGCATATTATAAAATTCCAACCCAATTCACATTTTAAAATCTTGTCCCAATGTACAATTCTCGCGGATATATTAACTTGAGAGACTTGGATTTTTCATAGCGTACCGTGGTTATTTGTTTTTTCATTATTATTATGGCTTGTAAGGGAACAGAGAGTTCTACAACGAAAATTAGTATGCATGACTGAATGGAGATTGAAAACAGTCAGCATGTGTAAACATCGTCGCCGAGTGGAATGCAGGGAAAGAGAGTAAATGGTAACCTGATAATTTATGGCAATTTGAATTTTAAATGGATTCCATTTAAATTGAGTATGGTCTCTCTGGATGCTCGTGATGATGATGATGGTGATGATGACGATGATAATGTGCTGCATTTAGTGCTATTTTATTTTGTAAATAAATGAGGAAATCATTATTGTTGGAAAATGGGTTAAATGCACCGGGACTAGAATGTTATTTATTGGCAAAAAGGAGTTCATTTCGAATCCCATGGGGGGGAAAAATTTACTTGCTGCGTCAACATCATTTCTAAATTGTAATAAATCAAGCGATATGAGTCCATAAACGGTTGACCAATGAACTGTGGAGGATGATTTTAAAGTCCCCATGCACTTTAAATGTTTCAACAAGAATATTTTCTAAACTGAGAAGTTACCCTATGGATGAAAAATTGGTTTAATTACGGAATCAAACTATCTTAAGAGTTAAGTAAATTTTCTAATATGTAACTCTAAAATAGTTTCTTATTAATTTTTCGAGAGCTCAGATTGATTTCTTTTTTTAGAAATCTTTTTAAGAAATTAAACTGAACCCTTCAAAGATTAAATGTTTACCCTATTTGAAATTTATCATCTTTAGCCCAAAAAATTAGTCTGTTTGAAAGGTTAATTTAACCCTTTTTTAAAATTAATCTCTTTAAAAGATTTTTTTGGCTAGAGATGATAAATTTCAAAAGCGATAGATTGTTCCCTTAAAGAGTTAAAATAATTTCTTTAATGTTAGAAAATTCACTTGAAGGGTTAATTTAACGCCTTTCTTCTATATCTTCAGTTTTTCTTTTTCTTTTTTAATATGTTCTTATATTTTTAATGAAAGATGAAATTGAAGCTAAAAATTATTTTTAATTTAATTTTTAAAAAATGTAAACCCTTTTTTAAAAAATATTAGGCACTGAAAATAAACTCAAAAGCAGTAGTTTTATTTTTTTTTTCAATAAAAACATAAATTAACATATTTAAAAAAAATATAAAAGTTAACAAAAATGTAAACAAAAATTCATGTACCAAATAATAATAAACTAAATCCAATTTTTCCACATAATGAATAAATTTAATTAAAAAACACACAAGGAAATCATAGAAAATATTTGCATAGCAACAAAAAAGTTTATCCAGTTTCCCTTTATGCTAATAACCGTAAGCCCGTGTCAAAATCCATTAATTCCATAGACGATATGACGTTGGCAAAAATGTTTAAACACAAATTTTAACATAAACAAACAAATGGTAAACAAAAAAAAACTACATTCCATCCTCTCACTGAATACTATACATTACAGACCAATGCGATAACGCCAACAAACATGAACTTTGAGCACCATTTAATTAAATTACTGGCAGATCCTTTTCATAATTTCCCATTTTAACTCATTAACATTTAATCATAAAATAATATTTCGCCAAAATGTGTAAATATTTAAAAGTTTTTCCCGAACAATACGCGAGGACGTCGAAACGACGACGTGTAAAAAGCCACAAAATGCTGTTGTAATTAAACGCGCATGAAATAAAATGTATAAAAACTGATGGCGGAATATTAAGTAGTGTGGCATCATTTATTTCGTTTGTTAAAATGTGAAGCAGCTTTTTATTTTCGTGTAAGTGTGACACGAAATTGTCGCAACACACATATTTGTTTGTAACAGGAAGGAAAATCCATTTGTTACAACGAGAAATGACATAAATTCACCTTTATTAAGTTAATTTCCGTCTTTGTTCAATTAAAACATTCAATTACCGGTTTTTGTTCAGTGGGGATGTGTAATCTTGAAATATTGTGCGCGCCTAATCAGATTACAACTGCCAACGAACAAGAAAAACTAACGACATATATACAACTAAGTTAATGCTGAGAAAGAGAAAAGTTTGTTTCAAGTCGACGCATACTTCAAGTCGCTTAGAGATTATTATGATAGTAAGACGACACAACAGAAAGTGGATTAAATTTATTTATCATCAGTGTTTACATAGTGTTTGTCGCTTGTTTGTAGTTTTTAACGCATTTTCATTTTTATCGGGAAAAATCGCTTTTGAGCTTAGTTGAGTCTGTCCGTAATCAATAAGACACTTGATTAAAAAAAAAATACGGAATTATTTTGAATATTGTAGTCTATAAAATGAAAGTTTTTAAATTTTTAAAATAATTTAGACGAGAAGAAAAAATTTTGATTTCGGGTTTCTATCTTAAAATATGCACTCTAATCTTAAAATGTCAGTACGTTGGGGAAGATTCGACAATATTTCCTCCGATAGCGGTTTGTTGACAACATTCTCGACTTCGTCTCTAAAAATTGCTGACGGTTGTGCGTTGAGAGTTCCCTAGCTCTTCTCTTTATGGTTCTAACAACTTCCTCTACCCTTATCTCAACTTCATCAGACTCATGACTATGTGTTCTACCTAATTTTAAAATGAGCCCTGGACATTAAAATTTGTTGTGATAGTACCGTTGGTTACAGGAATCTCCTTGGATACATCTCCACCAAATTTTGGATTGTGCACGATCATTACTTCTTTTTGAAGATCTTTAAAATCATTTAGATCTTTAGATCATTTTTAATGAATAAAATGAAATGACATGAATATACCAAAATATTACCGATAACCTTGATGTTCTAGAATCATAAACATTCTGCAGGAAATCTATGAACACCCTTTATAGGTTCCCGTTCTACATCTCATTCTAAGTCTTTTATAATTCCTCATTTTTAATTTTCTAGCTTCGGTAAGAGGGATTCAGTCGATGTTCTTCATATCTCATTCAGTTTTGATGTGCTTGCTTGCCAATTGTATATTTTTGTATCAAATATTTTATTAGCTGAGTAGCTTTTCACGACTTATTTGTTTTGATATTAATCACAAGGGTTTTCTTTTTAATCGATAGGTTTCATTTTTGTTACTTGTTAGACTTCAGATTTGTTAGCCTCGCTGAACGAATTTAATTGTTATCAAACTATGCCAATGTCAAATGAGCTCATTCGGTCCCTATCCAGAGCTGATTGTGCACTTTTAAATATTTCTCCTTTCAGACACTTTAGCGGTCGATTGTAAAACTGAAAACTTAAATTGAAACTGAAACTCATTAATAAAAAATAATTAGATTAAATGCATATTACCTGCTAAAAAAAGTTCATATAAACTTCACAAAAGTAAAAATGCGCTCAAGTTGGTCATCTGCTTACTATTTTCGGCAGCACTACTCGCGAACTTTATTCGAAGCACATATTTATCTGCAGCAGAAGTAGCGAACAAAGTGAAAGAACGTACAATAAAAATAAATGTCGCATTCTCACTCGTTTGTTCGGTTGTTCGTTCGCGACGATAGAAGACACAAAAGTGAACAAGGAAGCTGGAAGATGATATTCCGTCTCCCATGAAAATAATTTTCTACGTGAATGAGTTCACGTACGGCGGCAAAACTTTGTTGCTCGACGACGAAGACAATGTCCTTGCTCGCAGCTTTCGTACTCCATTCATATCGATTTGACGCTAAAATATGCTAATTTATTTTATTTTATTATTTCTTAAAGCTGCTCGCTCAAATCGCGTGTATCGTTCAACTGATAAAAGAAAAACAAACAACTCATTAGAATTTACTCGTGATCTCTTTCTCTCTCGTGAAATATTTCATTTTGGATTGTGGAAATTTTACCCTTTTTCCAATCTACTTGACTGCGACTCGATATCAAATTACTTAAAATAGCTTCATAAAATCAACAGTATCGAGTTGCTACCCGACAAGTAGAGTAAAAATGTATCAAACACACGTTTTCGACTCAGATTTCACGACGAATCCGACTCCAACCGACACATTGAAATGGGGAGATGAACTATAAATCTGTTCGTGATTGTGCCACAAAATTAAGAAGGTACAGCAAAAAAAACTTGCATGCACATCCGTTTCCTTCCCAAGATGCGAATAAATTTCGGTTGCTACTTCCTTTCGAAGACGAAGCACAAAAAAAATCATCAAGTATTCAAATCAAGTGCATTCTTCTCGATGGTTCTCTGCCAACAAACAACACATGTTGTGCGGGAAAATACAAAAATAACAGATCGAGCAGTACGTGTCTAATATCAAATATTCTAATAAAACGCCAATGAATTTTGTGTTAGTGCAAGAAAAAAAGTGTGAGGAACAATGATCAGGTAAATTGTCTGTTTCAATCTGCTTGGAGTTTGTTGCCACGTTTTACATGTGAGTTTTTCTTTGCTTTTGTTTCGAAAGTAGAAAAATAATTTCAACCGCACATGCATGTAAGGACATTTAGATTGACAATCTAATCCGCTCTAAGTAAATATTTGCTTGTTTATTCAGTTTGTATTGATTTTGAGAGACAGACGCAAACATGCTGTGGTGTCAGATTAAAAAAAAAAAGAATGGAAATTTTGCGGTAACTAGAATTATAAGAGTATTGAGAGCTTATTTTGATTGGATTTTAAGCGTTTTTTGTATAACAAAAAATATTCAAAATTGAAGTTTTAAATTTAAATAAAAATTTTAGAATTATTTGAAATGCAGTTGTTTTTTTCAAGGAATTTTTGGCAATCAACGTTTCAGTCAATAAAAGAAAAATAAAATTTTGCGGTCATTTTTAAATTATTTTCTTTACATTTTAATTTATATTTCATTTTTTTTTAATTCTAAGAAAATTTTGTTAAAAATAATATTAGCTTTCAAAATGATTTTAGACAACTGAATTCCAAAATTTTGTAAAACACAAATTACGAAGTTTTTTTTGTGAATTAAAATTAAGAATTTTCTTAATTACTTTTTTAAAATTAAATTAAATTTTTTAAATTAAAAAAAATAATCCAAAAAATTAATAAAACAAAATAAAAATAATTTTGAAATACTTTTTCACATAAAAAACTAGGATTTATTAGTTTAAAATTAATTTCAGAATTTTTAAAAAAAATTAAAAATTTCATAAAAAAAAAATAAATTTAGCGAAAAAATGAATTTTATTCAAAATTTTTGTTTAGATAATAATTAATTGTTCGAAATTAAAAACTAAAAAAATTCAGATAAAATTTTTGGACTTTTAAGTGGTCTTATCACTAAAAATTTATTTTTTTTACTATTTTTTCACTTTTTTTGAATATTTTTTAATAAAAAAAATAATTAGATAACTATTATAACTAAAAAATCAAATGAATGATGTAAAACTCAAAATTTTTTGCTTTTAAAATTTTCAAACAATTTTTTAATATATATTTTTTTTTGAAGTCAACAGACAGACAAAATTTCCCCGAAAAAAAAATCAAATTTTTTGTGATGTAAAATAAAACATACCTGAATGACAACTTCATTATCACGTGCTTCACTTGAAATAAAATATCGATGTTTACAAATCGTAAGACGAGAACCATGTAATCATCATCAAAAAAGCTTTCCTTACTGTCTTTTTTTCCTCAACAATTTATGTTGAGACACAAACATTTGATCGAAACAAATCAGTAAAATGTCAAAGGTGTCAGGTGTCGCTCGTTCAAATTGTCAATAAAAAGAAATAAATATTATCTTGTACCTATCTTTACGGTTGTTTTGTTTATAACTCACTTTGGTACATGTTGATCGATTGAGTGATTGAGTTTTATTTTTTTCCGCTTTATTTTTCTCTGACATTTTTTTTTTCAATAAATTGATGAAACTCGTCAACTGGCAAGTTTCCTTTAATTTAGTTAATGGAAAGTGAATTAAGTTCCGTAATTCTCGGGGAAAATTTATGATGATTCTGAATTGTTTCCATCCAAAAGTTGCATGTGTGGCAGTTAGGCAGAGAGATATTTTAGGACCTACAACTATATGGTTATGGTTAACCCTTTTTTATTACCTTCGGTCCGCTGCTAGTCTCGAGAGAGTGATGCAAATGAAGGGTAAACAAAAGTTGTTGGAGGCACTCCTAATTAAAGATTATGTCGGATGATATAGGTCTTAGCACACTAATTACAGGTATCAAAGGGGTTGTTTAACATTTCTTGCGTTGTTTGGTTTGTTATGTAAATTGATGTTTTTTTTTCTCGAAAGTTTAAACTGAACCTTTTTTCGCCTCCCTTTCGTCGTCAATGACTTTATTGGTTTCGAACAATTGAATTGATAAACTGCGTTAATTGTTGAGTATTGACCCGTGAAAGACTTTCATTTCCTTTCGTCTACGTAAAAACGTACGAGGAGTGAATTTTCATTAATTTTATTCATAATACTAATGAACACCCGACCATTCGAGCATAGTTGCTGTTGAGGCATTGTTTTTATGCAAATAACAAACTTTACCTTTTTTAATGCCGTCTTATCGTTTTTCGAGTCCCAGACCGACCGACAGTAAAGCAAAAACGAAGTAAATTAAATATTGGAGAATATTCCAATTTTTTCATCAATTGTTCCTTTTGTCGGGTTTTCCTGTCCCAAAGTAAAAGTTATCATGTCCTTTTTCTTAAAAATGACTTTCGAAGAAAATTCAGTAAAAATTTGCATTTTTATGTTTTATGGTCTTGACTAGACTAATAAAAATTTATAATAATTTTAAATTTTGTTGAAAAATATAAAAAAGTAATAAAAAATTAATGAAAATATTTAAAAGTTATTTTCGAAATATTTTTGTAATTTTTCAAAAAAAAAAAAAAATTATTATGTTGAAATTTTATTCACAGAAATTTGAAAATGAAAAATATTTAATTAATTTATTTTAAAATTTTTCGTTTTTTAATGAAAAAATATGAAAAATAATTATTTTAATAATTAAAGTCTTATTATTATTAATAATATAAAAATAATTAAAAAAACAATATTAAGAAATTTAAAAAAAAATAATAAAAAAATTTTTAAATCAAACAAAAAAATAAAATAAAATAAAAGAAAAAAAAAAATCATGAAAAATTTCGTATATTTGAAAAAAAAATCATTAAACATACTGAAACTTAAAAAATTAAAAAAAAATTAAATAAATAAAAATTAAAATTAAAAATCATTTTTTAAAATTAAATAAAAAGAATTATAAATTAAATTTAAAAAAAATTGTAAACAAAAAAAAATATTTTAGGAATATATAATTTATTTTTTCCAATATTTTCAATTGAATTGAATAGAAAATATTACAAAAAAAAAATCAATAAATTTTTTTCAATCACTTTTTTCACCTTTTCTATATTATTTAGATGAACTTTTAAGATATGCGACGAAATCACGTAAAATCTCTTTGATTCGATTTGTTTTCTTTTAATCCCAGTACTTCTGTCTCCATTTCTATGAAAATTTTCTCTCTAAATTTTATTTTAAACCGACAACGATGCGATGACAGGACAAAAAAAAATATCTAGACAATCAATTCAGGTTCAGGGAACACAGAAGAGCGAACATAGAAAATGGCAAAATAAACAATATAACGATGTTAACATAAAAATTACCAGGGGACCCCATTAAATATGCAACACTTGTATAAACAACTTGTTTCTTCGGAGGAGGAAAGCTTCCTCTTCTCTCTTTGTTGTCAATCCTCAATTCACGAAAAAAAAATCTATTTAAAAATACATGACTATAATGATAAACGATAAAAAATAAAGCAATTTACATATTGAAAGCGATCGGTGAATTTTTTTTAACAATTTTACGTGAGAGTTTGTGTCTAATGAGCACGCCTGCTGTTTTTGCTCCACACGAAAAAAAAAAAATAAAGATAATTTCTAGGGAATAAATTTTGTATCAAAAGAAAAAGTTTTGAAGATTTCACGCAGTGAAGAAAAGTTGATAAAAAAAAGCGTGGAGATATGAAGAAGTGATAAATTTTTGATGAAGTAAACAATTATTTGAATGAAAATTGAAAAAAAAATAAAAACACCTTTTTTTGAAGGAAGTTTTGATTGATATTCCAATAAGGGAGTCGTTACGTAACTAAAAATGTATTTTTTTAATTTTTAATAATTTTTTTTCGTGTTAAAAAAATAAAAAAAAAATTCTTTCCTGATTTTTTTTATAAATAATTAATTAATTTATAATTTTTTTTAAATTTATTTAAAATTTAATTATTTATTTTAATTGTTAAAAGGTTTTTATTTATTTTTTTTTTAAATTTAAATTTTGTTAATTTAATTATTTTTATTATAATTTTGAATTTTTAAAATTTGAAACAAATAATTTTAACAAATATTTTAATATTTATTTTTTATTTTTATTTATTTAATTAATTTTTTTATTATTAATTTTATTATTTTAATTTTTTTTAAATCACGTAAAATTAATATAATATTTCAAAATTTTTCGTCTAATGACTCACCAAAAGTACATCAGCAATAAAACACAAGCTGCCACAAAAAGATGCTCACAACGACGTTCCGCAATCGCAATAAATGATGTAATAATTACAGGTCATTTGTGTATTATTGTAACTTAATTAACCCGAAAAATTAATTTGATCATGTTAATTTATTAGGGTCAAGTCAATGATTTCGTTACCCCATTGAATAATTAATTGCCTCCGCCATTCTTCACACGCGTGCTACGTGATTCGTTTTATTTCTGGGACGCCCATTAACGTTCTTCACATAACTCGAAATTACGGCTCGTGTCGCAGGACGACGAAGAAAACCCGAAGAATTGCCTCATTAACTGCGTCAATTTGTTCAAAAACTGTGTGTGTGTCGCAGACAAATATTTCAAAGGGGAAAAAGTAAATATTTTTCTAACAAAATTTTTTGTACAAATAATTTGAGGTTTTTCTTAATTCATAAAAAAAGAATCTAGACTAGGTGAAAATGTCTGTAATTTCACTTTTATTCTATTTTAGACCGACATTTAATAAAAATTCATGCACAAAATTTCTATTCTCTGAAAATATTTTTGGTTTACCTCCGAAATTTTGAATGGAGTTGCAAGCAAAATGAAAGTTTAAACAAATATTGATGGTTGGTGTTTGAATGTAATGTACGGTTGGTGTGGCAATTGTGGTTGCGAAATGACAAATGTTTAGTTTGAAAATTTACTGGTGTAAAATATTTATTTATGTTTTGGTAGCAAAAATGGAGTTACAGCAAAACTTTTTAAATGAAAAGTTATTGTAGAAAAATTTTCCCTTTAAAACCCAGTTTTTTATTTCTGATGTTAAAATTTATGAAGGTTTAATCAAATTTCGATAAAACCCGGGACATAATAAAAAATTGAGTAAAGCTGTAAGATTATAAAATTTTTTTTTTTTAATTTTCATAATAATTTTAATACATAATTATTTTTTTAAAAAATTATTTAATTAAATTAATATCTAAATAAATTTTTACGTTTTAATTTTTTATAGTTTTTTAAACAATAAATTATTTTTATTCTAAAAAAATAAAATTGGATAAAATTAATATTTAATTAATTAATTTAATTAATTTAATTTTAAAAATAAATAATATTAAAAAATTAAATTATTAAATAATATTAAATTATTTTATTAGTTAATTTATTTAAATAATTTACTTTTTAATTCAATATATAATTTTTATTTTATTTTAATCTAATTTTTTTTATTTTTTTTTTTAAATAATAAAAAAAAATAATAAAGAATTTTTATGAAAAATCTTTAAAACTTTTAGAAAAATAATTTTTTTTTTTGAAAAATCGTTAACTCTCTGAAAAAACAAAAATAAATTTTTAATTTATTAAAATAAAATTTTTATTTTGTTTTAATTTACATTTTTAAAGATTTTTTTAAATTATATATTTTTTTTATTAATTTTAAAGGATACTGATCAATTTCTGATTTAAGAAAAGAAGAAAATTAAAGGTTTCCATTAAAAAAAATTTTTAGATCCAAATTAGTAAAATTTTGTCAATCTTTCAACCAAAAGTTCTACTTTTATATCTTTGTCAAGAAATATTTTGCGAAACCTTTTTTTATTTTTTTATAACTCTAATGACACTTCCTCCCCCTCTCGCAATTTCCCTTTCATGTCCTGCAAGACACTCGGAGCTAAATTAGAAATTACGATCACGACAAAAAAAAGAACAAGCTTGTATTACAAGTTAAAGTTCACGTAAAACACTTCGACATCACACCATAAATCTTACCTCGCCACTTAATAATATTTTATGGGCGATTTAAACAAAAACTCTATTATTTTTATGACCTTTCAAAATCATACCCCAGAGATTAGCCGACATGATAATGCGGAAAAAAAGAGGGAAAGACGAAGAAAAAATTCAAATAAATAAACCGACATGTCATATAAGTGTTGCAAGAAGAATCCCACAGAAATTGCTTGGAGGGGATTAAGTTAGTTACAAAACAAGCAGAAAACGAAGAACGAAAAGAAAAAAAGAAAAGGAACAAAGTGTGATGTCGAAGAAAACTATTCTTGCATGAAAATAAAAGTTTTTTCTCAGCAAATTTTTATTTATTGCATGTCTTCGTTATTTTTCATACATTTCTCCCAAGGTTTGCTGCAACAAACTAAAAATCACAAATCATCAAATGTCATATTTAGGGGTAATATTTTTTCGATGGTTATTCTTAATGACACAAGTTTGTCCTATCGCCTTGCATTTCATGCTTTGAAGATCATGGACGAGTTTAAACTTTTCAAAAACACAAACTTTTGAGACTAAATTCCGAGATAAAAATAAATTTCGTAGAAAAAAAGCGACGTGAAATGGGTATTTTCCGTAAATGATCGTAATTGGTTGATATGTGAGAAGAAAAAAAAATTTTCTCTTTTTTTTTCCTTTTTTTCTGACACCCATTCAGTACATAAGTAACAATTTTTTTTGTTTGTTACTTGATAAATTACAGCAGGAATCTGTCAAAAACTACTTTTCGTCTTTTTTTCCTCGTAGGTGGATTTTTTCATGTGGATTTCTTCGAAAAAAGAGGTGAAAATGAGAAAAAAAAATTTTTTCGTGTTCAGGGATGTCAACTTTCATGGCCCTACCGCATTAAAAATTCAGGTAATAATCAAATTTTCAACAAATTAATTTTTAAAAGGATTTATCTCACACATCATGTCAAAAATGTGTTTGTCCTTGTGTCGTGTCTTTGTCTATGTGTTTGAGAAAAAGTGTCGTAAAAAATGTCATAATAGCCAAACTTTACCTCATATTTCTAAATTATTTTGCTCCGTGCAACACCAGCAGCTAACAATACATTTTTCCTACATGGCATCGACAAAAAACTTTATCATATTTTTTGGAATATGTGCGAAAAAACTTTTTTTTATCCTTTATTTTCTCAGCACAGTTTTGTCAAAAATTTGTGCTTTATTTACTCATTTACATTTTTCGTCGCACTTAATATTTTTTTTCAATTTTTTAAAAAAAAATTTATTTTTTTTCCTATTTTTTAAAGGGTAGGAAAATTTCTAAAATTGATCAAATTGTCAAGAATTTTTATTATTTTTTTTTTCTTTTGAATAAATTTTTTAATTAACACAAATTTTTACACATTTTTTTATAACATCATCACTTTAACAGCTTAATTAATGCTTCCAACTTTTTTTTTTTATTAATTTTCCATCCTGTGTCAATATAACTTTTTACTTTTCCCGCTTTGGCATTTATTTGGAATTCAATTAAACATGAGTGACACTGAAGAAGGCGTAAAAAATTTTCATAACTTTTCGCTTTTTATTATTTAATGAGCAGCAACGCACATTTTCACTTCATTCTGTTTTGTTAAGTGTTTTATTTTGGTTTCTGTCGTGTTTGCTTTTATTATTTCAGTAATTTGGAGTAATTTGGGTTGAGTTAGGGAATGGAAAAAAAAGGTGAAAAAACAGTCACTCAATAATTATTTTTTTATTGTAATTTTTTTTTGCTTTTAAAAGGTTGTTGCCTTTTTTCTAATATTTTTTTTTAATCAAGTAAATTTATTTTTTATTCCATTTATTTTATTTTTTGATGAAATTTTAAACTGGACACAGGTGCATCCCGTTTAGTTATTTATCCGCGATACGATTGCACTCGATGCACTTTAATATACAATACGAATGGTTGATATGAAGAAGACTTGGAATACTGTTAAATTTTTAATTCGAGCACTCGAGGAGCTTAGAAAATACACGAACGGCACTAACGACGGCCAAAATGAAACTGATATCACTTTTACTTTGAATGATATTTTTTGAATTACTTCTTCTGCTGTTCGCTTCCTTGTATACCTATCGTTGAATTTATGAATAAGAAACAGCTGATTGGTGAGGCATGCGTGATGCCATGCCGGTATGTGCGAAAGAGAAAGCTATAAAAGGCATCAGTTTGTTTACATTTTTTACGATGCTATAAAATGTGGGGAAATTAAGCAGGCGACTGGTTGTTGCTAAATTTGTATTTTATTTTTTTCTAGCGTTTATTTGTTACTTTATTTTTTGTCATTCCAGTGACACAAAGTCGTTGAAGGAATTGACAAAGACGAAGTAATGAGAATTTAATTTAAAAAAGAATATGTATTAAATTAATTTAAGAATCTATTCATTGAAGGCAAACATTTCCCCATTACTACATATTTACATTGAAAACGTCGAGCTATCACGAATTTTTCCGTGATCAACATATTTCGAATGCTTAAAGACAGTAAGCCACACACATGATGTACTTTGATACCTCGAAGAGCAAAGGACTTTATGCTCACTAGCAAATGACCCTTAGCCCTAAACCCAAGGTAAAAAACGTTATCTACTATTTGAATTACATTGCCATCAATAAACCGGAGACAAGGATTCAGAATTTTCTTCAAAAAGTCTCATCATGCAGAAAAATTCATGAGAATTTTTTTCCTTGATTGACCTTGAATATTCGAATTTTTCTCCGTTGTCTTAAGAGATACAGTCTTCGGGAATTTTTTCTGAAAGAGCATCAAAAATGAAAAAAATGGTGGTAGAATGGATAGTTTCAAATTTTTGTGAAAAATTTTATTTAACAGAATACCTGAACCTCTTTTCATGCATATAGTTTTTCTCTTTGAAGTAGCTGCAATTTTTCTCTGTTGTTTTCATTCTGTAAAAATTCTGATGAATTGAAAATTTACAAATAAAAATTTTTCACGAGCATCCGCCATCGATCAAGTAGGTAGTTTTCCATTATGAATTGTTACACATTTAAATTGTTCCTGGATTGCAAGTTTGTTAACATGACAGATTGTAAAAATATAAGAATTTTAGTAAAATTATTTACTTTGAAATTATTTTGCATTTTATTTCAACCAGCAAAATTCTTCTGCAACTAGTTCAGTTTCAGGAAGTCTTTCAAACTTTAAACAGCAAAGGAATTTTATTTTTTTATAATTTTTAAAACACAAAATTGACTTTTTTATGTATATTTAAATTATTTTCAGATTTTCCAAAAAAAGAGCAAAAAGATATTTACCAAGACTTCAAATTCCATTGTGACAAATACATTACAAATTGGTTGGCTTCGATGTATTGGCATCCGTCTTTCGTTTTACTTGGTTGTCATACTTCACATTTGCGGATATTGTCGCTTACGTTATCGTCAATGGTTATAGTAAGTACTTGTTTTCTGAGGATCTTAAAAGTACTTGTTTCTGCATGGTCACATACGTTGGGATTGGAAGAATAGTCACAGCAACTCTTTGTTTTAGCGTATCAATTTGATGAGGAAAGTGAAGTTCAAGAAAGTGATCGATATTTGTTGTATGGCAGAGTAACAAAGTTTCTGGGAACTTTGGGAATGGCAGTACTCAATTTAGTAGCAATTACAATTACAATTGTTCCATTCATCATTTAAAACTCGCATTCGGATTTATTCTGCCTTTGGTCGATGCTGATACTGCCTCGGGATCTCTCGATAGAAAACTCATAGGCATACGAACTACAACAAGCAGGAATCGAAAAAAAATTAACTCCACACGGGACATCCTTAAATGCAAGAAGTTCCTGATAACCGCCAGTTTTTTGAAGGAGAACAGAAAAATTATATGAATGTCGTCCCTGAAAATTTTACTTGTTTCCTTACTTTCTCTAGACCAATTATGCCGAAAGCGATAGGTAATAAAAAGAAAAATCATCAGATTTTTTAAGTTGGGCTTTAGAAACTAAGCCCGGTACTTAAATACTTTTAACGGACATTTTTGACGTTTTATCTCACATTATGGTTCAACCGAAATACGCAATTGTTGTTATGACTCAGCTCAACTTTTCTGCTGTCCTAAAGCAGTTGCATCTTTATCAGCCCTTAAAATTAAATTAAGAAGCCTAGAAAAAAGTTTTATGGTCAACCGAATCCAACCAATAGGTTGCAAGTCTTAAACTATAAATAAAGTCTAGAATATTTTAGACATATCGCTGTTATTTATTTTTTTTTCGTTAGAACAATTTTTCAATAACTATTTCACACAAAATATTTATTTCGTAATACTTAGTGTTTTTCCAAATCAAAAAATCTAGCTAGTTCTACAGTGTTGATCAGAGCAATCAGTTGATAAAAAAATGGCAAGAGAAAGAAAACTGTAAGTTTTAACTTTACTTTGATTCTTTCTTTCAATAATAAATCCCTTTTCAGCTTTAAAACAAAAGATACAAAGAAAAGTATCAACAACGATTTCAAATACTTTTGCGATAAATTTGTCTCGTTTCCGCTTACAATAACGGGTTTCGATGTTTTCAATCCAAATTATCGTCTTCATTGGGTCTCATATTTGACTCTTACTGACATCGTTTCATATTTAATTGTAAACGGCTACAGCATCTATTTGTTTTCGGAAGATCTGAAAAGCACTTGTTTCTGCATGGTTACCTATGGATATGCAATTGTGGGAAGTCTTCGTATTTTCTTAGCCATAGTAAATGCAGAGACAGCGAGAGATCTACGAGACATCGTGGTATCATTCGAATTCGATGAAAAAAGTGAAATTAAGGAAAGGCAACGGTATTTATGGTATGGTCGAGTCTCGAGATTCCTTGGAACATTGAGCATGCTAGCTCTATGCATCACTTTTACAACGCTAACACTTGCTCCTTTCTTAATTTGGCTTGTTACTGGTCGTATGCAACTCACTTTTGGTTTTGTTTTACCTTTTATTGATTATAAAAGTGGAAAAGGATTTGTTCTGAACTACATTTACCAAATATATCAAGGTTTGGCAGTGATTGCAGGTTCTGCGGGATATTTGCACATGCAAATGATTTTTATCGCAATTTGTTGTTTCCAACTTGATTTACTAAGCATCAAGTTGGAAAAGTTAGATGACGAATTGAAGTTAACACAAGACGTTAAGTCATCAAAAACGAAGCAAATTCTCGAAATTTTAAAGTTGCATCAAAACTACAATGCTTATTTGTCAGTGATTGAAGATTGTTTTTGTGTAGAGGCTTTTTTCAGCACATTTTTCCTTTCACTGAATATGGTTGTTACGTTGTTTGTATGCGTACAGGAGTTTTGGATAGTCGGTATCGTGATAACTATTACGGTAACAAATTTAATTCTTCTTACAAGTCTTTTTGGAGTTGCTGTCGAAATTAAAGCTGAGAAACTTGAAAGATCCATCTATGGGACTCAGTGGTATAATTTGACCATTCAGGATCAAAAATTGTTGTTACAATTTTTACTTGGAGCTCAAAACAGGGTAAACCTGACATATGCTGGAATGTTTGCCATAAATTTGGAGTCTTTTACTCAAGTAAGCTGTTTGAGTTTTTAGAAAATTTATTTTCCTTTTGTTTTTTCAGATCTACAAATCCATTTACTCGTATTTGATGTTTTTAATCGATATTCAAGCTTAAAGAGATTTCTATAACCATTTAATGTAACTTAACAACAATATACTATTGCAGCAACATTCTTTTGTGTTCCAAATAAGGACGATCGCATAAAACGTGCTCTGCTGTTTCTTCTGATGAATGACAAATTCTGCAATCTGATGAATTCCTATAACCCATTCTACTCATTAATTTGTTCAATCTAGCATGTCCGGTTAGGAAAGCAACTATGACTCTAATTTGAGTAACATTCATGTTGATCAACTCTTTAGTTCTTGTCAAAGATCTATTTGGTACAAAACTATTGACATGTTCTGATAACCTCCTTTCTTCGGTGGTTTCGTCTATAAGCCATTCGAATAATGTTTAAAATTGTTATATTTAATAATAAACAACATTTTCTCAAAAAAACTGAAAATTTAACTAAATAGTCTTATTTTCCTAAACTTTCCTCTGTAAAAAATTATCATCACTGGATTTTTAAATATTCATTTAAATTGTTTCGCCAAACACAATTGTCTAGTTCAGCAATGTTATTTTTCACATATTTTGTTATTTCGTCGTGGCAAAAATACCTTAATAAGATTTTGCTGAATCAGTTGCTTTCAATTTTTCAAACCGGCTAGTCTGAAAAAAAAAAAAATGAGTGACAAAATAAAACTGTAAGATCTTTTCATATAAAATTTTAAATTTTTCTAAAAATTTTGTATTCAATTGCAGATTTTTAAGGAAAATGCCAAAGAAAGATAAAAACAATGACTTTGAATATGTTTTTGTTATATTCATTTCCTTACCTCTCAAACTAACTGGCTTTGATGTATTCGATCCAGTCTTTCGTCTTAATTGGATCTCGTATTTTTGTCTTGTTGACATAATTTTGTACGTTCTTGTAAACGGCTATAGTATGTACTTGTTCTCAGAAGATATTAAAAGTACATGTTTCTGCATGGTCACTTATGGATACGCAATTGTAGGGAGTCTTCAAATTGCTATAGGGTTAATAAATGAAACCAGAGCTAAACGTTTTCGAAACCAAATAATATCGTACAAATTCGATGAAAAAAATGAAATTAAAGAGAAAAACTTGTATTTGTGGTACGGTCGAGTGACAAGACTAATTGGAACCCTGAGCATGGTTATTCTTGTTTTTGCTTTTATCGTTCTGACAATTGCTCCCTTTTTGATTTGGATCGTAACTGGGCAAAAGCAACTTGCTTACGGCTTTGTGCTGCCCTGGATTGATTATGAGAACGGAATTGGATTTGCTTTGAACTATATTTTTCAAATATACCAAAGCGTAGCTGTTGTTACTGGATTGGCAGGATTTTTACATTTGCAATTGGTTTTAACTGCATTTGTTTGTTTTCAAATCGATTTGTTGATCATCAAGTTGGAAAAGTTAGATGATGAATTGAAGTTAACAGACGACATTAAATCATCAAAAACTAACCAAATCCTAAAGGTTTTGAAGCTTCATCAAAGTTTCAATGATTTTTTGTCACAGGTGGAAGATGCTTATAACTTAGAAGCTTTTTTCAAAATATTTTTCCTTTCGCTGAACATGGTTGTCACGTTGTTTGTATGCGTACAGGAATTTTGGATAATCGGTATCATGATAACGATTACGGTAACAAATTTAATTCTTCTAACAAGTCTGTTTGGAGTTGCTGTTGAAATCAAATCTGAAAAACTTGAAAGATCCATCTATGAAATTCAGTGGTATAATTTGACAGTTCGGGATCAAAAATTGATCTTGCAATTTTTGCATGGAGCTCAAAATGGGATCAAATTAAGTTATGCTGGAATGTTTCCAATAAATTTGGAGTCGTTCACCCAAGTAAGATATTTAAGTAAGAAATTTTTGGTTACTTACACTTAATTTTTTTTTTCAGGTTTATAAATCCATTTACTCTTATTTGATGTTTTTAATTGATATTCAAGCTTAAAGTCTTAAAGTGACTTAACAGCAATATTTCATCAGCAGAAATTACAAATCAAGTTTTTCAGTATATTTACCACACTCTTAAATATAAATAAGTTGGTCACGGTTTAAAATCCAAGGAAACTAATAAGTGGGATAAAATTACTGTTTGAGAGCCTCGAACGCTTAAATATATTTAATAAAATTAAAAAAATAATTGTCGTTGTTTTTGATGTCAGGTCCAATTGCGATGATTTGGGCAGGTATACTTTTAAACGTTCACATTTATTGCACTTTTCACGTAATTCAGAGCGTTTCTTTTAAATTCTTGAATATTATCACAGTCTGTTTTATATTGTTTCTGTAAAAAGTCTGACACCGTTGTACCACACTGAATGTTGTTCATTGAACGAAATTTCTTGTCTTGGTCTCAAACGCGCATTATTTCTCAAATTATATGGCTGTATGTCGCCCAATTTCAAAATATTCTCAATATTCAATAGTCAAGTGTATTAAATTTTTTTTCGAAAAATAAAAAAATAGACAAAGTTTTTGTGCTTCAATTTTTTTCATCAACTTCAAATGAGTAAATGCTCTGTAGGTATTCCTTAGATCCATGTTTTTTTTAAATTTCATTTTAAACTTTTCAAAAAAATTATACAATCAACCGCGAAGGTATGTCCTTTCTTCAGTTGTTGGCTGTTTCGTGTCGTTAACCGACAAAATAAATGACAGTTGACGCCGGTTACAATTTGAATTGTCTTTTATTAATTGTTTCGCCTAACACAATTGTCTGATTCAGAAATGTTATTTTTCTCACATGGATTATTACCACGTGGCAAATATATTGAATTGATACCTTTCATGAAATATTCTTGAAACAGTTGCTTTCAATTTTTCAAATAGACCAGCCTGAAAAAAAAATGAGTAAAAGAATAAAATTGTAAGATTTTTCTTCATTAAAATGAAGAAATTTTAAGAAATTTGGTATATTTTCAGCTTTTTACGTGAAAGCCAAAAGAAAAATATAAACAGTGACTTTAAATATATTTTTGTCAAATTTATTTCCCTACCTCTTAAAATAACGGGCTTTGATGTATTCGTTGCAGACTATCGTCTTCATTGGATCTCTTATTTGATGTTTTTTGACATTTTTTTGTATGTTCTTGTAAACGGCTACAGCATCTATTTGTTTTCGGAAGATCTCAAAAGCACCTGTTATTGTATGGTAACTTACGGATATGCAATTGTTGGTGCATATCGTATTTACATAGGACTAGTACATGGTGACACAGGAAAGTATTTTCGAGACCAAATATTGTCGTACAAATTCGATGAAAAAACTGAAATAAAAGAGAAAAACTTGTATTTGTGGTACGGTCGAGTGACAAGACTAATTGGAAGCCTGAGCATGGTGATTCTTATTTTTGCATTGATTGTTCTGACAATTGCTCCCTTTTTGATTTGGATCATAACTGGACATAAGCAACTCACTTTCGGCTTTGTGCTGCCTTGGCTGAATTATGAATGTGGCATAGGATTTGCACTGAACTATGTTTTTCAAATATACCAAGGCTTAACTGTGATTTCTGGTTTTGCGGGATTTTTACATTTGCAACTGGTTTTAACGGCTTTTGCTTGCTTTCAAATCGATTTAATGGTAGTCAAGCTAGAAAAGTTGGATATAACAGATCAAACTGAATCTTCAAAAAAGAAAGACATTTTAAAAATTTTAAAACTTCATCAAAATTTAAACGATTTTTTGTCCAAGATGGAAGACGCTTACAGCTTGGAAGCTTTTTTCAGTACATTTTTCCTTTCGCTAAATATGGTAGTCACATTGTTTGTGTGCGTGCAGGAGTTTTGGATCATTGGCATTTTGATCACCATTACAGTTACATATACAGTTCTGATTGTTGATTTGTTTGGTGTTGCTATTGAAATGAAAGCGACAAAGCTCGAAAGATTCATCTTTGGGATTCCGTGGTACAATTTAACAGTTTGTGATCAAAAGCTAATTTTACAATTCTTGCACGGAGCTCAAAATGGAATTAAATTAACATATGCTGGCATGTTTCCAATTAATTTAGAATCATTTACACAAGTAAGTTGCAAATACTTTTAAAAAGATCCTTTTTTGACAACAACTTTTTTTTCATTCTACTTAGATCTATAAATCAATTTACTCTTACTTGATGTTTTTAATCGATATCCAAGCTTAAAACAAGTTTTCATACATTTTATGGTAAGCTAGACTCACGATTTAAAAATTTTTCGTTTTGAATTATTTAAAATAATTTTTGAAGTATTTCAGACTTTGTAATCTTTTTTTTTTCAAATTATTCACGAGCTTTCATTGAAATTTGAACTGATACTAAAAATTTTCTTTTCAGTGAGGGGGGGGGGGTCATGTTAAAAAACACTTCTTAAATTGGGGGGGTTGTCAAAAAATTACCTATTTTTGCCGACGCCATTAATGGATGATGCCTAAGTTCTCTTTGCGTAAACCATCAAATAATATAAGTGACACTAAAAAACAAAATGTTTAGGTATGTTACTGCATAACTTCCTTATTCGTTGAAAATGTTTATCATTACATTTTTCACTTTAACTAATTCAATCTAAATAATTAGTTCCGTATTATAGACTTTTAGCAAAACATAGACTTTTGCAAATCAATATATCCAGCCATAAATTATCATTAGATGGTATAAACAATTTTAAACGGAGTCAGTAAAATTTTATGGTAAGCTAGGGGCGATTTGAAAAAAAAAAATTTACAATATCTTGAAGTATTTCATTTGTATTACATTTTTTTCAAAATTAAGCTGATTTTACTCTTTTGAAAAAAAATTTAAAAGTTAATCAAACAAATTTTGTGAAGTTTCAAATTTTGAACAAAAACATTACGTGAACAAAAAGGATTTAAAGTCATTTGGTTGTCGGTTTGATTTGTCGATTACTGGGAGTTTGAAACTTTAACTAATTCAACTTTAAAATTTCATTTTTTGTTTGTTTAAAGTGTTTATACGGAACACGTTGCATTTGCCAACGGAAAACATCCAAAGTTTAAAAGAATTTTGAGTCAGTTTAAAATATTACCGAAAAAGCTGTAAGATGGAATTTGTTTTCAGACTCACAATGCAAAAGAGGGGCAAACTTTAAACTCTTGATTGGATAATTTCGTGATTAGAGCCACATCCGTTTAACCCAAGTTTTTTCTCTCACAAATTCAGAGCCGCCGGTTTACGGTACGAAAAAACAAACTTGAAAAGTCTATTTCCAACATTGGACCAATCCGGATCATTGCAATTTTTGCATTTCAAAATAGGACAAATAAGTTATGGTTTCCAATAAATTTGGAGTCGTTTACCCAAGTAAGATATTTAAAATTATAAAAAAATAATCTTTAAATTTTTTTTTTTAGATTTATAAATCCATTTACTCTTATTTGGTGTTTTTAATTGACATTCAAGCTTAAAACAATTTCACGATAGTATCACAAAGCACCAGCACTGAGTAGATAATTTACTGAGTAGATACAAAACTGGATTTGCAGAAGAATTGATTTTACTAAAATATCATCTTTAACATTTTAAAAATTTTAAAAGTTCATCAAAATTTAAACGATTTTTTTTGCATTTACAGCTTGGAAGTATTAAGATCTTTTGGTAAAATGGTAGTCACATTGTTTGTTCAAAGTTTTTATTTTGAAAAGTTACTAAGTTTAAAAAAAAATTTTGATTTGTTTGGTGAATTTTTATTGAAATGCTAGTTTACAAAGCTCGAAAGATTCATCTTTTTTATTTTGCAATTCTTGCATGGAGCTCAAAAGCAAAAAACCTATTGTGTTTGCAATTAAGGCATTTACAAATGCAAATAAAAAAAAAATTTCGGATTTCTACTTAGAAAAAAATCAAACTCGTGCTTGATGTTTTTAAAAGATAACGATACATTTTATGGTATAAAATTTGCAACGATTTAAAAAATTTTCGTATTGAATTATTTAAAATAATTTTTGAAGAATTTAATACTAAAAATTTTCTTTTTGAATGTTAAAAAACAACAATGGAAAAATTCCTATTTTTGACGACGCCATTAATGGATGACGCCAAACTTTTAAAACCATCAATTTAAGTGACACTAAAAATACAAAATGTTTGTATGTTAATAACTTCCTTTCGTTGAAAATGTTTTCATATTTTTTTTCACTTTAACTAATTCAATCTAAAAATTATTTAAACTTTTAAAATTTTTCAAAATCCAGCCAGTTCAGCAAAATTTTTAAAAAAATTTTCCAACAATTTTTTAAAATTACTTTTAAACTTAAATTGAGAAGTTTTATCAAAGTTATAACAAGTTCAATTTTTTTCACGGAAAATTTTGAAAAACTCTTATTTTTTTCAATTTTATTGTTTTTTTAAGGCCTTTTTCCCTGAATTACATGACAAAAGATGTTATTTTTTTGGGGAATCAAGAAAAGTTCTTAAAATATTATTTAAAGCATTTCAACTTTTAAAATGTTAAAAATTTACGAAGTTTCTTGGAGTCTTTTACCCATGTTTTCTTAGCAGAAATTTTGAATGAAGTTTTCGAAGCTTACGATTTTCAATGAAGTTTTTAAATGGTCAATTTAATTAAACCTGAACTTTCTTGAACATTTTATGAAGACCAAATGCGTTAAAACATTTAAATTTTTTCCCAATGCATGTTTAATTCTTCTTGTCCCAATTTTAGCACGATCCAATACCTAATTTAAAAATCCTTTTTAAGCACCATGTCTGTATTAAAATTTTTTTTGAATTATGTAACTAAATGACACGATGAAAAACTTTTATTTAGTTTTCCAACAGGGTTGGTTTTTTATAAAACATAATTGGAATTTTTTTAAAAAATTTTCATATAAAAAAATATATAGTATGAAACTAGTCAGCTTAAAAAGGTTTTTTTGCAGCACTTGTTCCTGGATTTAAACTTAATGAATTTAATGGGAATGTCAATGTTGATTAACAAGGAAGTAACTATTTCCCTGTAACGGAGTCAAGCTAAAATTTAAAAATAAAATGTGACCGGCATAAATTGGTTCAATAAAATGTAAATTATTACAAAATGATCGTCATTCCACGTGCCATACTCTGTTAAGTTTAACCAATGACATGAGAGACAATTTAAACTCAGGTAGATCAGTTATTGCCGCAAGTCTCGACATTATGAAAGCCTTTGATACAATCTAATGATACCAGTTGAAAGATTTAATTTACAAGTAGATCCTCTTTAAGGGTTTCAAATTCGATTATTTGACTATTGTACTCTTACTTATCTGGTAGAAAATAAAGGTCTTAATGAACTACATCGTTTCACGTGTAATGGAACTAAATTAAATAGCTTAAAAAAATTGATTTTCTCGATACAAAAATTTATATTTGAACATTTAAATAAATATGAAAATTAATTTAAAAAATTATTTATTTTTAATTTTAGGCCGCTCCAAATCCAATGGGGCAAAATAAACAAAAAAGTTGGAAATATTATCAAAATTGTTTTTGGTATTTTTGTAAGTTTTTCAAGAATTTTTCAAAAAATTTTTTAAAAAAATTTTAATTTTAAAAATTTTGGTCAGTTGTTTCTATGAATTTTTTTGTTGAAATTTTTAACTTGGAATATTCTTATATCAATTTTAAATAATCAAATCTTAATAAAGACCATAAAAACAACTAAAATATTCATTAATGATCAAAAATTGTTTGAATTTTGTCATTTTTAATGAAAAAGTATTTAAAAATTTTTTTTTTTATTTTTGGCTCTAAACTTTTGAAAAAAAGTTTTTGGGACAAAAAGTTCGAAAAAAATTTGGAGCGGCCTTATTTACAATAAAATAATTTTCAAATTTTATAATTTTACATACATTATTTACATACCTTATACAAAAAAAAAAAGAAAAACACTTTTTTTGAAGAAAAAAATTTTTTTAACGGAAATTCAATTCGACTGCCTTTCAAATCACAACACAACTCGACACCGAATCGACATCGAATTGCGTAAAATAAATCAACCAATCACCGTTAAGAACGATATAAACATCAATTTCATATCAAAACAACATCAATTAAGCTTAATTTTTATAAAAATATTTTAAATGTTATAAAAAAAACCCGTAAAATGTCTGAACTTGCCCTAAACCTCGAAAAAGCATGTAGAATTTGTATGCGAGACACTGTGCGACGAACAAAGTCAATTTTCACCCGGAATGAGGAACTAAACTTGACTCTAGCAGAAATGATTGGAGTTTGTTCATCAAATTCAGTAAGAATTTACCTTTTAAAAAAATTATTTGTAATTTTAATATTTTAATTTTTTTTAGGTAATCGAAGCTGATGGCATTCCTCAACAAATCTGCTCTGGTTGCGAGCAAGATTTACGAATTTCTTACAATTTCCGAGTTCGTTGCGACGATTCTTACAAAAATTACCAAAAATTATTGCAAAAAATGACAGAAACCCCGACAGAATTTCCTGTGGAAATCAAAGTTGAGGAGACAGAGACCAACAAAGCATTGACGCCTCGCATGAAATACAAGCGAAAACTCGAGGACATCAAAGAAGAAATTGTAGATTTTAACGAAGAGGATTTCGGGGACGATGAAAATTACGAAATTGAACATTTAGCGAGTAGTGAAGATGAGGAAGAGCAAGAAAATAAAAAAGTTGAACTTTCGGACGAAGCAAAAGAAGTTCTTGCTACCATCACACAAGATCCCAGTTCGTTTGAAGCTCTCACCGACACCGAAAACAATCGCAAAATTTATCAATGCAAAACTTGCGGGAAACGATTTTCGCGACAAACGCATGTCAAGCGTCACATGTTGACGCATTCCAACATCAAACCCTTCAAATGTCAACATTGCGAAAAATCTTTTAGTCGTTCGGATCATTTGCAGAAACATGCAGTCTTGCATTCCGCAACGAGGACCTATACTTGCGAAATTTGTCCAAATCGGTCCTTTACACGTCCGGAATCGCTCAAAAATCACATGAAACGTCACACGAACGAGCCTGAAGTGAAAACTGAAAAAAAGTTTCCCTGCGAAAAATGTTCCCGAAGTTTTAGTTCGCAAAAGTATCTCGAGGCGCATGTCGCGTCACATGACACACCAAAGACTTTTAACTGCAAATTCTGTCCGGAAGTGTTTGAGCAGCGGAAAGACTTGCATGCCCACAATAAAATTCACATCAACGAACGTCCTTTCCTCTGTTCCGAATGCGGACAGCGTTTTCTGCGCAACGATTATCTCGTCATCCATATGCGACGGCACAAGGGCGAAAAACCGTACAAATGCAAATTTTGCGAAAAATGTTTCCCGCGAGCGACAGACCTTACGGTGCACGAGCGATATCACACGGATGCCAAAACGCATCTTTGCACGACGTGCGGCAAAGGATTTCATCGCGCCTATAATTTGTTGGTTCACATGCGAGTTCACACAGGTGAGAATTTTTTTTTTATTCATCAATTAAGTTGGGGGCGTCGTCGTCGACGCCGTAAATTTTGTAGTCGTAGTCGAAGAGGTTGGTGTAGTTGGCTTCCACGTAGAATTTTGCGTGGATTTTGTCCCAGCCGCCATCGAGCATGAACGCCTTGCCCATCGTGGAGGTTTGATTCACGTAAATGATGATGGCGGTGACGCGTTTTCCTTCGATACCGGGTTGCGGGTAGTTTACGGTTAAGACGACGTTGCGGTCTTGGGGGTAGTTGATGGTGCGTGCTTCGAAGCCGACCAAGTTTTCGCCTGAAAATTTAAAATTTTTTAATGATTTTGAAAATTTTTAATTTATTTTAATTTTTTTTGTCTTACAATTTTTTCCTGAGGAAGAATTTTTCTCATAAAAATTAAAGAAAACTTCTAAATATTTGTTGAATTTTCTTAAAATTAAAAAAAAAAATACTTCAGATTTAATAATTTGATTTTAAATTAAATTTAATTTTTTTTTTAATATTTTTTATAGTTTTTTTAAATAAATTTTAATAATTTAATTCAAAATTTATAATTTTTAATATTTAATAATTTTTTTAAAAAACATTCAAATTAGGCCGCTCCAAATGAAAATAAAAAATAAAGTCCAAAATTTTTTGAAATAAAATGGGGGGGGAGGCAAAATAAAAAAAAAGTTTTGAAATACTTTTTTTAAAAAATCAATTCAAATTTTTAATATTTTAAAATATTTAAAATTTTTTGTTAAAAAGATTTCAGAATATTTATTAAAAATTAAAAAAAAAAAAATAAAAAATAACTGTCAAAAATTTTTGAAAAAAATAACTATTTTTTAAAAAAATTTTTAAGAGAAGAAAATTTATGGAAATATGATTTCCAAAACAATTTTTATAATTAAATTGAAATAAAAATTTAAAATTTTTTGAAAAATTTAAAAACGGTCAATTTTGGTTAAATTTTTAAAAATTGTTTTTTTTTATTTTGCCAAATTGGATTTTCGAAAAAAATGGGGCAAAAAACAAAATTTAAATTTGGAGCGGCCTTATTATCTAAAATATTTAAAAGTTCATGTTCAAATTTTCATTTATAGTAAAAAAAATTAAATAAACAATTTTTTAAATTAAAAGAATTTTTTGAGACAAAAAATTTAAAAAAATAATTAAATAATTAAATTAAATAATTTATTAATTATGATTTTTGAATTAAATTAATCAATTAATTTTTTAAAAATATAAAATATTTTGGATTTTTTTTACTAAAAATAAATAAATTTTGAATTAAATTAATTTTATTAGAAAAAAATTTTAGAAAAATATTAAAAAATTTAAAAAAATAAATTAAATTAAATTTAATATTAAATTATTAAATCTAAAAAAAATATTTAATTTAATTAATTAATTTTAAGGCCTTTTTAAAAGAAAATAAATTTTAAATTTGAATATTTTTTTTCAAAAAATAATGTTTGAGCCAAATATTTTGTTGAATGAAAGATTTCATCAAAAATAAATTTCTTCAAAATTCTATAAAAAAAATATTTTCTGAAAAAATTAAAATTTCTGAGATCTTTTACGCGTTCAATGACCATTTTTAATAAAGAATTCAAGTTCTTTAAAATTTATTCTCAAAATTTGGGGGAAAAATTTTTATATCAAAATTATGATAAAAATTTTTAATTGCGTTTCAGGACAAAAAAAACAATTTTTTACAAAAAAATTACCTTCTACATGTTTTCCGAAGGAATGTTGAAGTCTTGTGACTCCAAATTGAGTCTTAAAAATATCCGTTTTAAATTGAACCCTCTTTTTATCAGCAACTCCCACGACTATCGGGACCAAAATCCACAGTAAAAACACAAATTTCATCTTCAAAAACTATTTTTCAGTGACTTGCTTCTTCTTTATTGAACGTTTCAATCAAAATAACTCCCAAACTTTCCGTAAAATCAATTTTATTATGACATTTGGTAGCAAAAAAAAAGATAAGATAAAGTTCATCAATTTTATCTTGTCACATCGCTCAACAAGCTCATTTCCTGTCAAATTAATCAATTTCTTTCATTTTTCCGATATTTTTTTTAGGTGAAAAGCCCTACAAGTGTCCCCATTGCGTGAAATCCTTCGCACAAGGCAACGACCTCAAGGCGCACGTTCGACGTCACACCGGAGAGCGATTTAAATGTGAAATTTGCAACAAAGGCTTCATCCAGGGATATCACTTGACGAATCACAAACGCGATGTGCACGGCATCGATGAACGCTCGCACATCCGAAGACTGGAAAAGTTCAAATCGCAGTCCGCGCAACAAATTCAGGTGCTTTTTGTGGCGCAACAGGAGCAACTTTCGGAGCTGATGAGACAAAAAGCGGCGCTTGAAGCGTCAATACGGCTAAATGTCGATTCGAAATTGCAGGAAACGGACCAACAAATTCAAGAAATGAAAATTGTGAGTTTTTTTTATTCAATTTTAGTGAAAAACGGAATAAAATTTAATTTTTTATGAATTTTTAGCAACTTCTGGAGATCGAAGAGCAACGTCAACGCATTTTATTGAACGAAGTGACCCAAGAACAGTATGACTTGGCAAACGCTGCCATTGCCGACGCCGAAGAGAGCGAAAATGTCATAAAACTCGAGAACGACATGATTGAAGTGAGCGTGGAGACGCAAGTAGAAACCACATGAAACGCATGAAAATCCATAAAAATTAAAAATTTTGACTGAAATCCTGTTTTTTTATTATTTTAAATGAGAATCTTTACTATATCCGATCCAGCGCTTCTACCATGATGATACTGTTGCCCCGAATCACGACCATGCCAATGTTGTTCTGTCTTCCGTCTTTCGTGTATTCGATGGTGTCATCAATAACGACATTCATGAAAGGATCGAAGCCACGAAGGATGCCGGCGACTTTTCGACCGCCATTTAGCTTCAAAGAGAGCTTTTTGTCCATGTATCTGTTTGATTGGGCAGAATTAAAAATTAACCTCGGTTTAGCGGTAAATGCGAATTTTTGAGGGAAAACTTACTTTTTTAACTCTGGCGGATGTGTCTTTGACATTTTTGGGCTTTTTGCGTTTCAAGGAATGCGAGAAAAAGATGAAATTTGATGAAAATGCTTTGAAATTCGACAAAAAATTGGAGATTTTTCAAAGCGTTCGTTTGAAATTGTTTTGTCGACTGATTAGGGTGACCTGATGTCTTTTATTTTTGGGGAGACTCCTTGATTTTTTTTTCAAATTTTTTAAGCGATATAAATTTTTTATAATGCATTAAAACTTTTAAATTTAATTTTTTAACTTTTTGGACTTTGAAGCGATATAAATTATTTTAATATTGCTTTGAAAAAAATCTTTAAAAAATCAAAATTTTTGTAAAAAAAATATAAAACTACAAAAGTTCTAATTTAAAGTTTCTTTAATATTTTTTAAAAAATATTTTTTTTTATTTAAAAATCAAAATTAGAATTGAATAAATTTTAAATTGATTAAAATTCATAAATTTGAAATCTTAACTAAAAATCATAAATTTTGGTTAAGTTTTGAAAAACTCAAAAAACTTTAAATCCATATCAAAATTTCTTAAAAAAAAATAGTTTGTAGAAAAAAATTAAAATGATTCTTTAAAAAAAAATTAGTGCCTTCGAATATGGAAAAAATTGTTTTTTTTCACTAAATTCTTATTTTTTGTTTCATAAAATTAAATTTTCATCTAACAATTTAAATTATCTACAGATTTTAAAAATTTTTACAAAATATTTTGTTTTTACAAAAGTAAAAATTTTAAAAAAATTTTTTTTCAGAATTTTTTCAATTTAAAAAAATTTTTTAAATAGAATCACTAAAATTTTTAAAAAAATCATGGGGAAAAAAATTTCACTTTTTTTTTATTACTTAAAGTTTAAATACATCACTAAAATTTATAATTTATTTTAATTTTTTTTTAATTTAAATTTATTTTTTTTAATTTTAAATTTTTAATTTAAAATTTTAAAAATTTAAAATTTTCGAAGAATTTTCTTTTAGATCTTAAAAAAAATTAAAATGAGTTTTTTCAATAAAAATTAGTGCTAAGTTAAAAATATGAAAAAAATTCTAATTTTAAAATCCTATTTTTTTATAAGAATATTTTTTTTTAAATATTCAACTTCAAAGATACATACAAAGCACATCAAGGTTTTCTTAAATGTGTTTCACATAACTCGAATACTGTAATGTAGATATATCTTACGGAAAAAATAATCCGTTTTTTAACGAAAATAGGTTTTAAAATTCGTTCTATTACCATTTTTACGTTAAACTTTTAAATTTTTAACGAAAATTTGAATTTTCCAGTATTTTTAACAAAATTTTAGAGAATTTATAATTTTGATAAATTTTATTTAATAAATTTATTTTTTTTATTTTATGAGAAATAATTTCAATTTTTTCTAAATATTTGCTAAAAAAATCAAAAAATTAAAATCAATTAAAAAATTTAAAAAATTAGCATTTTTTGAATTTGTAACGGTTTTTTTCCATAAGAATTATCTATGTTGTATTAATTTGAGGTTATTGTTTTTTTTACAAAATAAAACATTTTCTCTAAAATGGTGAAAAAAAATTATCTCAAAAAAATTTAAAAATCATATCCTTAATTCTGCTTGAAATTATCTGGTCACCTTAAAACTCTCAAAATGCCCAGATTTCAATTAAAAATTCTGACAGTTCTATCAAATTGTGTCATGGGAAAAAGCAAAATTGGCAACACTTTTTCAAGTATTTCGGCAACACCACGCATTAGCTGTCATAATAGTCTTAATTTCACAAATAGTAGAGAGGAAGAGAAAAAAAATAGTGAATTAGTGATTTAATCTTTCTCCGTTTGTGTAAATTTCATGTTTAATTTAGAGCGTAAAATGTCGAATTTGAACATAAGTATGCCCGAGGAGGAACAAAGCCTACGCGAGTGCGAAAGTTACATTCAATCGCACCAGATTCAGCGAGTCCTCAAAGACTGCATCGTCCAATTGTGTGTGCAGCGTCCCGACAACCCCATTAGCTTCCTGCGACAATATTTCCAGAAACTCGAACGGGTAAGTCCAAGCTGTTGGCTGCCTTTTTCGCTGCCAACTTGCGTGAATGAGCAACGCGAGCGATGATTAATGGACGGAATTTTCACTTGTCTTGTTTCGTCAACATCCGCCTCAAACTAGATTTCATTTCAATTGATATTTTTTGCCCGAAGAACGAACAAAACCCAAAATATCTCGCGCGAACTGGCGTTGAGACGATGTTTACATTCGAGACATTTGGCATGCATTCCGTCGATCGACAGGCAAAATCGGGTGTCAGCGAAATTAATTGATACTTTGCGAGCCATTTTGCGTCATTTTTCGTGCTGCAAGAAAAAAAATTGTGTGTTTTTCGTGTAAACAAATTCACGTCGGAGTATTATCTCTGTGGCGGATTACATTTATCGCACGAGATAAAATGTAATTGTTGTTTCACGGTTTGCTACCTTGCCCCTCCTGCCGTCTTTCCGATAAGAATTTTGCGAAAAAAGTCGCTAGGCTGCACCAAAATCGGACATTGAACCCCGAATTTAATGGCTCTTTGTTCGACTTTTGCGGCATTTTGCCACCCTTTTTATGGAAAAATACGCCAAAACACACCCAAAGATTGAGCGGCGATAATTAATCACGATCCGCATGCCTGATAGATTGAAACAGTGAAATTCCTCGCAGAAGAAAAAGGTCAAAAGTCGCAATTAATTTTGTGTGTTTTCGCTTCTGTTGCAATTTCAAATTTGCAAACCCAGATCAATTGGTGTGTCGTCATCGATTTCAAGGCCATCGCAGCAAAAATTGCATGTTTCGTTTTATTAGTGCACCTGGTGTTCAATTTGCTGCCCGGACAACTCATCATATCGTCAATATTCGATGAAAGTCTTCTGCTTTTCCATTCATGATGTGTGATTTTTCGTGAAACAGGGGAGAAAACAGCCACCCTCACTTACGAATAAGGCATTTTTTTTCTGCTGTGTACAGATTTCCACAGTGATTCATCTGAATATGGGGCTGTCAAGGCCGTTTCTAGCCAAAACGAGACGTAGTTACGTATGCATCGACACACAGAGATACCCACAGAACAATTCTCAGTTAAATGTTCTCCGTTTTTGTTTGTTTCAAAAGCGACACGACGATCACATGCATTAAGAGTTGCTGTGTTTTTCTATTTTTTTCTGCAAAATAGTTTTTTTTTTGTGTATTTGCTTCTTACGAGTGTCGGTGTGGGCGAACAATAGTTTTTCAAAGTACAATGAAATAGGATGGACGTTTTCTGGAAGAAATCAAGTTTTTGAAGGTTTTGAGGCATTTTTAAAAATTTCTTTTAATTTTGAGCTCAACTATTTAAATTTTTAAATTTTTTGAAGAAATTTTTGCTTTTTATGTAAAGAAAAATTTAGTTTAATGCTTTAAAAATTCAGAAAAAACTGTAAAAAATAAAATTAAAACTTTTTAAAAATTAACATATATTTTTTTAATATAAAGTCTCATAAGAGCAGCACTTTTTAAATTATTTAATAATCGATAATTTTTTAATAACAGCTTTTAATTTTTTTTTAATATTTATTTTTTTTTTTTTTTTTTTTGTTTAAAATAAAACAAATATTTGACTTAATTTGCTTTAAAAAGGTCATAAAAAATTATAAAAATAAAACTTTCAAATTTTTTCGACGGGAAATATTTTTTTTATTTTTAAACTAAATTTTAATATAAAATTTTTTTTTTTTTTAATTTTAACATTTTTTTTATTCAATCGCTTTTAAAAATTATTCAATAAATTTTATATAAAATTAATTTTTATTAAAATTAATAATTATTTTTTATAAAATTATTTTATAATTTTTTAAAAGTAAAATTTTTTTATTTAATTTTTTATTAAAAAATAAAATAAATTTTAATAAAATTTATAAAAAAATAAAATAAATAAAAAATTTGAAAACAGAATTAATTTAAAAAATAATTTATTATTTTAAATAATAATTAATGAATTTATTATTTAAAAAAATAATTAATTTTTAGTTAACTTTATTATATAATGAAAAATATTAATTTTCAAATTTAAAATTTTTAAGTATATTTTTTGGTTTATTCGGTTTAAATTAAAGAAACTAACAAAAATATTTAAAATTATTTTAATTTTTTAAATTAATTAAATTATTAAAATTTTAATTAATTTTTTTTTTTAAATTAAAAGTCTCAAATAAGTAAAATATTAATTTCTATTGACTGAAAAAAATATAATTCATTAAAAAAATATCGAAAAAAAAATAACGTGAGATAAATTCACAGTCACGTGATTCGTTCACCCTAAAAAAAAATCCTTTTCCAAAACACTCATAAGTTTGCCGCCCACGCAAACTTTTCTCACGAGAATACAAACTAAAAAGTAAAGGAAGAAAGAAATTTGCTGCTAAAACTTTTTCCTTTTCTTTCTCTTTTTTTTTACCACTACTTACAATCCATTATATTATTTTGATGATATCGCCACATGACAACCACTCGAGTGCTAGAATGACGTGCGAAAGAGCGTGCAGCATTCCATCAAATTACCAAACAACAGCAAATCTAATAAATATTTCATTATCTCCGTTTCCGTTTTGCCGCATTGTCCTTTTCTTTCAATTTTCCATTTTATTCCGTTTTTTTATAGTTCTTTTGACATGACATTATAATCGCTTAGCATACGGAGTTATCAGATGTGACAACCTAAACAAGAGAACAATTTTTTCTTTGTTTTGCGGTGATCGTTGATAAAGAAAAAGTGAAGAAAAAGAACAACAACATTCGGGCATTGCCACGGTCTTTTTGCCTCCCCCGCCTTCCATAATAATTCATAAACAGAGAGTGAGAGAAATTTTTGAGAGATTTTGCGCAGATTTAATTTTTCGAATGTTGAGGAAGGTTCCGTCACAGTTGGTGCACACCACGACGATGACAAAATCGCTTGGAAATCGGAAAATTTATTAACTATTTTCTGAAACACTAGAGCAAGAATTTCATTTTCATCACCTACTCGTGCATGACAAACCGCAATTATTCAATGATTCACTCGGTCGTGGCGAAACTTTTTCTTTTTTTTCTTTCTTTGTTGCTTCAAACATTCCCATCGATGACAACGACGACGACGACTGTGAGCTAAAACAAAGTATTAAGTTATCATTTTATTACGACCATTCCCATTATTTTATTGTCAAAGTAGAAAAAAAGAAGGAAAACATCGCAATAAAAAGTGTAACATTACCTGGTTGTTTGCCCAGTTAGTTATCTAGATAATGATAATCAATTGCCATCAGCTGTATGTCGAGACAAGACAAGGCAAAACAAAAAAAAAAAAAAAAAAACTAAACACTGAAAGATGAGGAGATGATAATAATTTTTTGATGTAGTGACATTAACATTCAAAAGTAAATTATCGTTGATTTGAATTGTTTATTGGATTTTAATTTGAGTCGATGATTCGGTTTTAATGCAGAAAAATTGCTGGAAAAGTACTTTCGTTGATGATTTTTGAGCTGGAAATTTTTTTTCGAAAGTATTTTTAAATTGTTTTGACTGTCTGTCGAACTGTATTAAGAGAAATCTTAAATGAGGAGTAAGAAAATGTGAAATTATTATTTTTAAATTAGTTAATTATCTACGAATTTTTGTATTTAATTTCTAAATATTTTTTGTGAATTTTTCAGATTTTTCGTAAATTATTTTAGATTTTTTCTGATTGTTCTAGCAATATTTTCCGAATTTTTTAAAAAGTTCTATGGAATGTTTCTCAGATTTTCTAAAATTAAATAAATTTATATTCCAGATTTTTTTTAACAGTTGTACTTATAAGCTTACTTCTATAAAAATTTTATTTTTTTAAATATTTTTTGAATTTTTTAAAAATTATTTAAGAATTTACTTAAAGGACCCGTTGACCTCGTTCTACCCCTCGAAACTTTTTTTAATACATATCAAAAACATAAAGTCATTTGATATGAAAAAAATTTTTTATATTCTTTTTTAACCTTCGAAATAGTGAGTTATTATAAAAATTTTCAAGAGCTCAAAACTTTAAATTATTTAAATAAAAATTTATGCTTTTGAGATCTATGGTTTGAAAAACAAAAAAGTTTCGACAGGTAGAACGAAGTCAACGGGTCCTCTAAGTAAAAACAATGTAGATAATTCTTATGGACAAAAAATAATTCGTTCTGTTAACATTTTTACGTAATAATTTTGAGTTTTTCTCGAAATTTCGAATTTTTTCAATATTTTTAACAAAATATTTGAGAATAATTAATTTTAATGAATTTTTATTTTTGATTTTATGAGCAATAATTCAAAATTGGTCTGAATAATTGCTAAAAAAAATTCAAAAATTTATGGAAAAATATTGTTCTATTCACTTCAAAATTGATTTTCCATTAATTTTTTCCATTTTTTGAATTTGTAACGGATATTTTTCCATAAGAATTATCTATTACATTACGGTATATATTTTTTTAGAAGTAAGCTTATAAAACTTTAATAATTTTGTTGAAAATTTGCAAATTTGTTTAGATTTCTAAAAATAATTTTAACCAATTTCCGGTATTTCACTAATAACCTACTTTTTCAAGAAAATTCTAATTTAAATTCTTTCACGTACATTGCGTATCCATTTCATGACATATTTTATAAACATCTCGTTTGAGGTGAGGCAAGTGACAGAAAAATTCGCGCAAACCACCATCTGGAATCGCAGTTAAAAAAACGGGTTTTTATTCGCTAATTCTAAGTTTAGCAATGCAGTTTTTATTCAGGTCACTGTTACACATAAACAAATAAGAAGATCTACTTTACAATAACATTTATTTATATTTACTCTTATAAAATAGTACGACCATATGTACGTTACATAATTAAAATTTACCGCTCTCATCTCGCTACCAACACAGTTATTTTATACTCTAAGATTAATTATTTTCGTTATTCAATAAATAAATTCTAATCTAATTATTTTTTTTACGTGAATGAATTTTGTAATTAATTTTTTTTTGTGTTTTAAATAAATACTGAAATGGCGAAAAAGAAACGTTAGTTAATTCTATACCTTTTGGAGATTATTTTCTTTGCTTGTTTAATTTTTTGTGTTGCTGCTTCGTTTGTGCACAAAGTACGGAGCTCCTTCGGCTTGATATCCATGGTCGCTGGCATATTCGGGTTGGTAGACACGATCATCAGGTCCACTACCGGGATTCACATAATAGGGATGGCCAGATCTGTGATGATGACCTCCTTTGACGTTACGGAAGAATCCGAGCAAGAAGAGAAGAAGAGCTGCCTTGCCCACGAACAAAGATTTCAAGACAAGGAGTTTGATGGTTTGAACCATAAAAGGAATGATAGCTGATTGAATGAGGAATGGCAGAATAAACAAGGGAACAATACGTTCTACCCAGTTGTTCTTTTTACCACGGCCTGAAATCTTTTAAGTTTTAAGGGATTGAAAATATAAAAATTTGATTGAAAACTCACCCAAAACGATCAAATTCAATCCTTGACGGATAACATCGCGTTCCTCTTTTGTCATATTGCGCTTATCTGGCGTCGCTTTGCTTTCCGGTTCTTTCGGAATTTCATTTGATTCGTCATTCACTTTCTCAGCTGTAACTGACTCATCTTTGGGAACCACTTCTGAACTATCATCGTTCTCGAAATCATCACTTTGCATTTCCGGAGTTTCCGTTATCGCGACTTTATCCGTTTCTGTCGTCAACTGATGCTCCTTCAACTCACTTTTATCACTAAAAACACTTTCAAAGTCACTGTTTGCCGTGTCTGCGCGGAAATATTTCATAATGTCCTGCGACGAAAGGGGCTCCGTTTTCTCCGTTTCGTTCAGCACTGTCTTGCGCGACCACGATTTTCGCATTTCCGAGTTGACATTTGTGTTGAGGTTAATGAGCAGCAGAACAATTGCCAAAGATGAGATATTTTTTGTACACATTTTATTTAATTTTTTGTTTGTTTTTGCTTATTTTTTGGTCATACGTCTTTTGGAATGATTTTTCACGTTTCACTTATCACTTTTCTGCTGTTTCTCTTTCAATGGTTAATTTAGAAATAACATTATGTGCCGATAAAATGTGCCACTTTAGACAATATCTTACTTTTTTCTTCTTCTCTGTACATGATGTACACAGACGCGAGTGCAAGTGGAGAAAAATAATAGTAAAAACGAGTAAACAAGCACAAGAAATGTTGTAGTAAAATGTGTAGAATTTAGTTCAATCAGAGTGCGGTACACGAACGTGTCAGTCTACGTGAGTACATTGAGTCAAGAGCAGTCAATGCCAATTCTTACGGGTATTCATGTTGTTTGTGGTATGTAGAGTAGATGTGTTTATAGATTTTCTTCTTATTTATGATCGACTTGCTAGTTGTGTTTTTTTGTTTGGTCTATGAATGTGAAAAACCGTTGGGATGGCAGTGACGGCGTGATTTTTTTTTATTTATTTAATCAATCTTTGGAATAAGGTTCATAAATATTTAAGTTTCATTTCTTCATTTTTAATAGAGTTTTTTATGAAACATATCAAAGCTCCAAAGATTAGTCAAATCTGCTGAATGGTATTTGAACTTTAGCTTTTGCTTTCGATAAACAATAAATATTGCTTTCTACATGCTTGCCAATACTTTTTATCAAATTTTCATATCAGTCGAGACACCTCTAATTTTTCCATAGGATTTATGCTTTTCGTCAAATTTAAAATTGATTAAATCTTTGAGCTTAAAGTTATTTGTTTCGTACGGACCTTTTTGCTCAAACTGTAGCATATTCTGATAAGACTTCCCCAGACTTTCTTTAGCTCATAGTATCATAAAATTACAATAGCGCAGGTTCTTGATGCCAACCGTTTCATCAGCATATAAATTACCGAGTTCAGCAGTCGACGTAAAAAGAGATTCAGTCAAATTTAGTTTGATTTGGCGTTAAAGTACTTAACCTTTTTAGTAACTGGAATTTAGTTCTAGTTCTCTATTTCGACAATATAAGTGACATCAGTCTTATCCATTATTTTGGGTGAAAAATGCATAGGACGCCGGCATAAGAAAATCCATCGTTTTGCCTTCATCTTATTGGCTATTTCTTAATTCTAACAGTACAGATTTCTTAAAATTACAGGCAGACATGTCATTTCATTCATCAGTTCCTTATGTTAAAAAAAAGAAAAAAAAAATAAATACAAAAATAATTATTTAAAAATACATATTACCGGATATCTGCATTTTATCAAAAAATAAATGGCATAAGATTTTTCAATGATTTTGTCTTATTTAGGCCTAAACTAATCGAAAAAACCTAATTTCAAAATTCTGGAACGAGCTTTTGAGATTTTAGACATTTTTATAGGATTTTGGGGTTGTCAATTATCTCTTTGGCATACCCAACCCAACCAAAATTTAGGTAAAAAGACTGAAGCTTAAATTTAGGTTTTTTGGACTACTACTATCAAAAAATTTCATGCCATTTATTTTTTCATTTATGAAATGCTTATATAGCTCCTAAACAATGGCGGATTAACTGAAAATTGGGCCTAAGGCTATTGAGCCTTTTTCAACAATTTAAGGGCCTATTTTGAAGAATTTTGCTCTACTTATCAGCCTAAGGGTAAATCCGCCACTGCTTCTTAAGCTAAATTTTGGTCACTTATCTCAGTATTTTATTAAATGCCAAAAATTTTAAGAGGATCCATTAAATTTTAAGGGACAAGATAAGCGCTTCTACGTCACTGGCTATACTTGAACTATTTGATAAGAAAATCCAAGAAATAAATAAAACTGGTTCCGTCTTGTCTTCTATTTCGTCTTCCATGCGAATATTTTTCCTCTTATAAATTCTCCTCCGCGCGATCTACTGCGCGATTCCGCAGAACAGACACACACAGAGCGATCATAACATAATAATAATCATTTAATAGTTGCAGAAAAATTGATATACCGCCCGATACGCATGCAAAAAATCATTAGCCATAGCATCGAAGTGGGTAAACATCTCGGTACATAACTTCTTTAGTAACATTGTATCGCAAGTGAAGCTTGGCGCGCACATTTTTCCAATCAACTAGTTTGTGTTACAATTTTTCTGTTCTACTTTAAAGCTCGATGGCAAAGATAAATAAATCAATTATCATCGAGTTAGTTTGTGTCTCTCTTTTCTCGTTCGTTGCTGTGGCGCGATAAAATTTAATGTCGAAGAAATAAAAATTAGATCAAATGATTATAAACATTAGCGATTAACGATATCATTAGAAAAATTTCATAATTGCATGTCTAACAACTTTTATGAGTGTGTGGTGGCTGCTACTGCAGTTGTCTTGCAAACATGCCACAAGAATGCAAATTTCCATGTCTTCTTCGTCTTACACTTCGTTCGCTGTTAATTAAACATTATTATTAATACTTTTTATTTATAAATCAACTTTTTTAAACAGATATGGCGCAAAAAATGCATCATAATCGGTCAACTGTAACATTTATTTTTTATTTTAACGCGATCTGATTTATGTCACTTTACGTCACTCAGACGTCTGTTTGTCATTTAAAAAGTCACTTGAAAGCGCTCACGTTGATTTTTTCCCATAAAAAAAGTTTTTTGATAAATTTTCTTGTCAGAAGATGGTTTGCGGCTTGAAACATTTCACTCTAGATCTTGATCAAAAGTATTTTGATGAGGAGAAAAATGTTAAATTTGACCCAGAACATGAATCGCGTTGCAGTTAATTAACAGCTTCTTTATATAAATGCTATAAATGGGAAAATAATTGACGCGAATTGACTTAGATTTAAGCAAACAAGTAAAAAGTTAATAAAGTTTGATCGCAATTTCCGGTTGTTAATTAAAAAATACCGCTTGGAAAAATGCAGTTTAATTTTTTTGATTAAATTGTATACAAAATGTTTAAAATTTATTTACAATTTTAAATTTAGAAAAAAAAAATATTAAAAAAAAATAATTTTAATAATTTTCTTTTCATTAAAAAGTGATAAAAAAAAATTATTTAATTGCTAAAAATTTAATTTATACTTTTTAGTTTGTTTTTAAAAAATTTATTTATTTTTATATTTTTTTTCCAAATTCAAAAATAAATTTTTTTAAATTATTTAAAACTATTTTTATACAAAATTGACAAAATTTTTAAAAATTTTTAAAAAAAAATTATTAAAATTTTTTAAATTTATTTGTTTTACTTGTTTCATACTTTTTAGTTTGTTTTTTTTTAATTATTTATTTTTTTATATTTTTTTTAAAATTTATTTTTAATAAAATAAAAAAAAATATTAATTTATTTATTAAATAAATTAATTATTTAATTTAATTAAATAAATATTTTTTTATTTTATAAAAAAAATAAAAAAGTTGAAAATCTTCAAAATAAATTATTACAATTTTTATTTAATTTTTTTTTTTAAATTTTTTTATTGTACTTACCTTGCAAAAAACGAACGAAACACCACCGACTTTGATTTCCCGCTACACCATGTACGTTATCAGCAAACAAATAACCGATTTCCCAAACGTCGCATCATTTTCCAGCCATGAGAGAACTTTCTCTCTCGCTCTCTAGCTTTTTTCATCTCTGACGTCATTCACTAAACATCGTGCTGTAATGCGTATAAATGGATTGTAATATAAATTTTCCAGCTGTACGTGAGCCGTATATACATTTACTGGAAAATGAAAGAGAAATTTTCGCAACCTTATCAATGTATCGCATCGCCTCCCTTGGTTCTCAACTGTGAGCACTAATTTTTTACGTGTGCTATTTTCCGTACACTCGCTGCCAGTTCACTGGCTGATTTTATTTCGAGCAGTAGGTCTTCGTGACTGTCGTGGCTAGTTTGAAAGCAATATTTTGAGGAATTTTGTGTTTTTAGAAAAGGATATTTTTCATTCTGTTGGAAACCACTGACGACGAGAGAGCCGCTATTTTGAGTTTTCTGAAAAGAATAAAAATATTTTTTTAAAAAAATTAAAGAAGACTTAAAACGGAAAATTAAATTAACAAAATAAAAAAAAAGTATTTTTGTAAGAATTAAAGTGAAGACAATCAACAAACAAAATTTTATGAAGACGTTCAAGTGATTGACGGAAACTTATCGAAATCCAAAGTTTTTAACGAGGAAAAGTTTAAAAATATATTTTTGCTACAAAAATTTTTAATTCAACTCCGGCAAGTATTGTGTGTCGGGGTACGTGATACAAAAATCGCTGACACGACGAAAAATAAGAGAAAGAGTAATAGAGAGATAAGGAAAGACACGAGACACAAAGCCATCCATCCATCCGAGTGTGTGTTCAAGCGTTAAAACTTAAATGAATGCTATAAATTCTCACATTAAATCCGAAGCAACTACAAAAAAAAAACAACAAAAGCGATAAATAACACTCGCCTGCCTTAAAAGGCACTCATTTGGCTTTTTAATCAATTTCTCCGTATACGACGAGGCTCGCGAAAAATATTGCGGTGTCGCGGCAGGCATTTAATGTGTACATAATCTAATTTAAACAACACATGTTTTAATACAATAAATAAAATAAAAATATATGATAGGACCTTGTCAGCTTTGGAAATTGTGTAACAACCCAAACAAACGATAAAAAGTGAAGCGAAACGCTGAGCAATAAACACCCCGAAAAAACACACAAAATAGTGCACAAAAAAGACCGCGCTTTCCTGACATAATACAAGGAAACAGACCGACAACGTGTCACCCCATATAGACATCTACATCAGCAGTTCACACCGTCGTTGTTGTTGTCTCCATATAAAATGGCAGAAAACAAGGTCAATATTACTCGTATATACCTATCTCGGTACCCTGCGAACGAAAAATGGATCAAATTGATGCATTAAGGGATCAGATTGATCTCTCAGGAGAATTTTTTGGTCCCTTTAGCCTTAAGGGTTTAACTTTCCTCTGTAAGGAATCAATATGATCCCTGAAGTGGTCTTTTTGATTATTTAAAGCTTAAGGGTCGATCTGATTACATAAGAGGTCAATTTGATCTCTAAATTTGAACACTTTAACCTCTTAAAGAATCAGATCGACCTTTGAAGCCTTAAGGAATTAATAAGACCTCTTCAGGGATCATATTGCTTCCTAAAGAAATGAAATTAAACTTGAATTAAACCTTTAAGACTAAAGGGATCAGAAAATTCTCCTAAAGGGTCAATCTGATCCCTTAAGATGTTAATTTTGAAATCTCAAGATTCTCGAAGAGATCTAATTAACATAATCAGATTGACATTTTTTAATATCTTAATTTATAGGGAGTCATCGTCTAATAGACCTATAATGGAGGAAAAAGCCTAATGTTGATTTTAATGAAACAAGTCTCAAGATCAAAATTTCTTTGAGAGTGCGTTAAATCGAATCGAAAATCATTAAGATCTAATGCAATTTTGAGGGATTACCTTGTTGTGGTTGATGACAGGTAAGGAAAGTTAAGGTTCTACGCTGAGGGATTTCACGTATGAAGTGAAACAACTTTAGTGAAATTTCTAGAACTTTTTTTTTTAAAGAGATTCTTTAAGGTTTAAGGGATTAAACTAACAACTTTAGTGAAATTTCTGGTCCTTTCAAAAGCAGAAATTTCACTAAAGTTGTTCTAATCTAATCCCTTAAATCTTAAGGAATCAATCTCATCCGTTTTTCATCCTCAGGGTATGTTGTGATATGATACGATGTTAAAGTAAAAATTTCCCGTATAAATAAATGGCTTTGTTATTTTTTTTCTGTATGTAAATTAAATGTGAGCCTGTATTATTGTGACTCAATGCCCAATGATGACAATGTTGCATATTTGAGTAGTGTAGAAGTCAAGGAGTGGTGGGAAATTTATGAATATTTTATGAAGTGAGCAGTTATGACTGGCTGACGGAAGCTTATGGAATAATAAAAGTTGTGCGTAAATGTGAGAGGAAGAAGATTCGCGGGGGAAACATCTATTTTTAGAGTCACTCTGGAGTAATTATTAATTCATGGAGATTTTTACGACGTAACTAGGGGTTATAAGAAGCTTATCGAAGGATATAGAAATTTTATTTAATTTGGTTCATTGAGGAAATGTTGAATTGTAGATTTTTTTGTTTCAAATAGAATTTTTGCACTCGAAACCTACAAGAATTAATTTTTTTTTCATTAAAAATTTCGCAGAAAAATAAATGAGGAACCGAGAAAAGTTTATTAATGTAAAAACCGACCATTGTCGGTACATTTTAATTTTTAATTTATAAGAAAATTTTCAAGCAACTGTTTTTTTATTCAAAAAATTATATAAATTTAAATGAAATAATTTCCAATATCTTTAGTAAATTTTTATATGCTATGTAATGTTCGCCAAAATTATTTTATGTTTTTTTTTAATATTTTTTTCTACAAAGATTGTCAATAAAAAATATTTTTTTATTACGAAAATCCCTAATAATTTTTTTTTATGGTCTTAAACGAAAATATGTCTCGACCTAAAAAGATAAGAAATTGAGCAAAATCTTAAGTTATTTACTAATTTAATTTAATTTTATTTAATTTAATATATATTTTTTAAATTATTTAATTTTTTAAATTAAATTTTATAATATTTTTTTTAATTTAAATTTTTAATTTTAATTTAATTTTGATTTTAATTAGTTAAATTATTTAATTATTATGACTTAATATTAAAAAAATTAAATTTTTGTTTAAATATATTTTTTTAAAATTTATTTTCGATGAAATTATTCATTAAAAAAAATGACGAAAATTGTTCTATGAAATTTTTTAAAAATAAAATAAATATGTATCTACAAATTTAGCAGAAAATTATCTTAACGATAAAAACCACCTGAGACCTAAACAAAAAATTACATATATTAATAAATAATTGAAGAAAATTCAGTGAAATATGAATTTAAATATTCAAACCATAGTCTCGATTTATTTATATTTTTTTTTCTTCAAATACCTGCGAGAATCACTCAAACCTTAAATTATCCAAAAATTGCTCCCTAAGACGTCATTCCAGTTTTATTATTATTTTTTCTTTTCTTTTTGCCAACATTGCGTGACTGGTAAACCGTCCTTAGAATTAAATCGTCTGCCGAACATCGTTTTTTATCATTATGAAAACAACACACATTGCATTGTGTAAACAACTCTTTTTTTGATTCTCTCAACATTATTTGTCTTCCACGCAAGTTCCATTATTATTTCATCATAAACTCCCTTTGCTTCTGCAGTTTCTTTATTTTTACGCGCAAAGACTTTATTTCCTTGTTTTTTTTTTCTTTTTTTTGTCTTAAAAAATACAAAGACGACATAAACGATGACGTGTTTTGTACGAGAAAATGATAATTTATGTGTGTGTGGACGCTATTCTTCCTCGTTTTTCGCAATAAAGCTCCTTTTTATGACGTTGTTTGCTTATCTTTTTCATTTTTCTCGCTCACAGATGTTGAATACATAAATAAGTCGAAGAAAGTAAGTTTTTTTTGTGACGAGGAAGTTTTGCTGACAAAGTTTTGTTTCTTTTTTCAACAAAAACAGAAAAATAAGGAGATGATTAAATTTATGAGTTCACACGAAAAAAAGAGATTTGTCGTGACAGATTTTCTGGATTGGTAATTCGATATTTATGATTAACTTCTATGGCACTAGACGATCATGTGTCTTTGATTCTTGTCTACTGTCCGTGACCTACTTTTTGGTGCCATTTGATACTTTTTTTGGAACGAGAAACCGTCACATGATGCCACTTGACTCATTGAGAATCACATAAAAATGTCTTAAAAGTCGTCTAAATTGCTTTTCTATTCATGAAAGCAACTAAAAGAACATTATTCTGTCGTCGTCTTTTGTTTCTTCGCTTCTTTTGTTTTATTTTTTTGTGAAGACGGAAGGAAATCTTACCCATTTACCTTGACAAAAGCAATTTTCTTTCGAAATTTGAGAAGTAAATAAAATTCAAAGTTTTGGGAAAAGTTTTTCAAGAACAGTTCATGATCCATTTACCTGATACTTACGCGAATTTTTTGTGCTGTCAAGGCATTTTATCTCGCACCATCGCACCTTTATCCCGTCATTCGTGGCAGCAGCATAAAAATTGGTAATGATGATGTTTATTGTGCACTTGGAAAAGGAAACTGCCATAGGCAATAAAAGTGTCTATCATCCTTGTCTGACTACCTTTCAAACGGTTTTTTTTTAACTGACAGCCAGGGGTGGTTTTTCTTTATACTAGGCGATTGGGAAAGTTCTTTGTAGGTCGATTTTTATCTAAAGCAGCAAAATCTGGGCAAGATTATTTTTTACAAAATTATATAAAAATTTTTATAATCATATTTTTTAAACTTTGACACATTTTAAGAAAATTTTTGGAATTTAAAAATATAAAAATTAAAATTAAAAAAATTTCAAATATATAAAAAAATTTTTAAAATAAAACAAAAATAATAATTTTCCATTTAAATTTTTTTTTATTTATTTTTATATTTTTATTAAATTTAATTTTTATTAAAAAATTTAAATAAAATTTCAATTCAAAAATTAAAAAATATATATTTTTTTTTAATTTCTATTAAATTAATTTAAATTAAAGTTTAGGTAAATCTAATTATTATTTATTTTATTTTCAAAAAGAAACTAAATGTTTCTAATTTTAAAAAAAATATATTTTTTTTAAGAAATTTTATTATTTTTTTTAAATATTTTTTTTATTTTTAGAAAATTTGGTAATAAATAGAAAACTATAATAAATTTTTAAAAATTTAATAAAAAAATAAAAAAAAAATAAATTATTTTTAAATAAAAAATTGAATGAATGAAAATTTGAAAAAAATACAATTTTAGTGTAATTTTTTTTATCTAAAATAAGTTCAAAGTTTTCTTTAAAATATTTTAAAGAAATCTTTAATTAAAAGAAAAAAAAATTTAGCCTTAAATGGAATTACCTGGTATTTTTTCTCTCCTAATCCGTCTCTGTCCACTTCACATCGTTCATGCGTAACTCGATACAGTTCTGCCAAGTGTCCGTAACGATGCGATATTCTTCCGGTGCTTCGTTCTTTCAATTTTTCTCACTTTATCGTCATTATGTTGTCCAATTACAGAAAAACAAACCCCGAGGATATGATTGTGACGCGTGTGTGTGTGTGCTCGCCAACGATAAAAAGACATGAATGTCATAATTTTCTTATTACACTGAAAAAATCATACGAACCTTTAATTAACTTTTGCCACTTTTCTTGTTTATTTTTAGGTGAGTGCCTTTTCCAACATGAAATAAAAAATTCTTGCGTAAAAGCAAAATAAATTTGTAAGTACCTTCATTGAATGTTTCTTTCTTTGCTTGTGGTAAAAACGTCAAAATATTTTGAAAACGGTACCAGACGCAACAACATTTTTGTGACACCAATTTGTTTACAAGTGACACAACTCCGTAATCCTTTAAAAGGTTGACAAACTTTCTCGATGTCTTTATATGACTTTTTTTTCATGAAAAAAACACGAAAAAAAAGAAAGATTTCGATCACCTGAAGGCAGTTGATTTGCATTTTTGTGTCAAAAGGATGGGTGTATTGATAACAAAATTATTTCTTCTTTTTTGTGCTAAATTGATTGCTTGAGAATGTAATTTTGATGTTTCTTTGTGTTTTTTGTGTTAGGTCCTGAATAAACTTTACCTTCTTTGAATAGAGGAAAAATAATGAAATATTTGTCGAAAGAAGACTTTTTGTGTGTATTTGTGATCGGATATTAATAGAACCCATAAAAGAGGAGAAAACATGTTTTTTTTTTGGTTTTTCCAACTCAGCAACAATGGAAAATATTTTTCTTTAAACGAAGGTATTTTTTGTGAAAATGTCTTGTTTAGGAGATATCTTTTGTATTTTATCTATTTTTGTGACCAATTTATCGTTTTAAACAATGTAGGAAATTTCACCACATTTTTTTGTGGTAGATCTTTATTTGAAAAAGTTTTGAAGGTGCTTGAGGTTTTCACCTTTGTTGACATTGATGACCAAAAGTTAATTTTTTTTGAATGTTTGAATTTTTGTACAATTTATTTCGATTTTAACAAATAAAAAAAAACTCAGTTAATTGAGAAGTTTATTCAATGTTCTTAAAAAATGTCGATTTAATTTTTTATTTTAAACAAGAAACAAAAGTTTTAAAAGTTTTGTATATTTTTCAGACAAATTTTTATTTTTCAAAAAAAGTCAAAAATTTTTTAAAAAAATCAATCAAAAATTTAAATTTATTTTAAAAAAATTTAATAAATAAAATTTTAATTTAAATCAACTTTTTAAAATTTTTTAAAAATTAAAAAAATTTTAAAATTTTCTCAAAATAATTTTAAAAACATGGTTGATCTTATTTTTGGCGCGAAAATCAACGTTTTGAAAAAATGCTTTTAAGATTTTCATAAAAAAAAGGTTTAAAGAAAAATTTTCAACAAAAACACTAAACTCCCAAAACCTGTCACTAAACAAAGACAAGGGTACTTTAACTCCAAAAGTAGGTCCAATTATCGAACTTCCAGACGACATTGATTGGAATTGAATCCGAAAAACGAAACGTCTGACCCCATTTCGAAAATTGTCACAAATCTCACTTACTCACTCACGACAACAGCATCCGAGGACAAACTATAAATAAATCACAGCAGATGACAAGTCTCGATACCTTTTCAACGAACGGGGACACGCAGTATGTTTGCTTGTGCATTTAATATTAATGAGCACCTGCCAAAGCGAGAGTAACCTCAATATATCCTTTTGCAAGTTTATATCGTGGCATGCGTAGGTAGCCTTGAATTTCCTTCCACTCCAGCAAGTTACCTTCGTTAAGTCATCCATTACTTGCGTCGTTTGTTCCATTTTATGATATTCGTGCATTATTATTATCCGCAATCCATTAAACACAGCAGCGAAATGTGTTCTGAGGAAATCCCAGAGGAACTTTATTGACTTCTTTTGAAGGTTCTGGAAATTTTGAAATAAGGTCTTCCGATTTTTCTGATTTCTTTTGATTTTTTTTTATTTTTTTGAAAATTTTGAAATGAGGTCTTTCAATTTTTTATAGAATATTTTTAAATTTCTGATTTTTTTTTAACTTTGTGAAAAATGCATGATCATCCTCGAATACCACTTTTTTCAGGTCAAAGTATTCTGACCTTTTTTGTTTCGGCAATTTTTGTGATTCTTGCGATTGCTAGAAAAGATGACCGCTCCTTCGCAGTGCATTCCGGGATTTTCTCTCTCTAATTTTGTGAAAAATGCATGAGCATCCTCGCTGGCTCCAGTTTTTGGCGGGTCATCACTTGTTTGGTATCCTGTGCAATGCACGTTAACAAAATTTTTCAAGCACTCCTTTGATCCGATATTGAACAGAAACCCTTTTTGAAGTTGCTTTATAATAGACCCAGAAAATAAATCCGTTCAAAGTTTAAATTAAAAATTTTATTTGACCACAAAAAAATTGCCCCTATTGCTAATTTGACCTTAACTGCTTCCTAAAAAGAAAGACTTAAGGGAATACATGGATGATAACTTCAAAAATTCTTAATTTGACCTCTAAGCCTTAGAGTCTAACTAAGGGGTCAGTTTGACTCATTAAGGAGTTTAATTAACCCATTAAGATATCATACCTTAAATTTTTTTCAGAGTCCTATAGGGTCAATCTGATCTCTCACGGCAATAATTTAACCCGTTTTTCGACCGTAAAAATGAAAATCACCTTTTTTAAGACCCTAAGCCTAAATTTTTCCATGGAAATTTTATGGAATTTTTATTTTCTTGAAAAAAAAAAATCATTTTTTTTTAATTAAAAATAAAGATTTCGGAATTTCTCCATGCATTTACCTGTAAATGTTTGAGGGCCTTATTTTCAAGACCTGAGGGCCTTAAAAAATTCCATTTCTTCCCACTGGGATACACTTGACTCTCTTTCTGTTTTTTGCATAGAAACGCCTGAAAACATTTTTAAATAGAGAACTTTTAATTAACTTTTTTTCACGTCAACAGCAAACTCACACAAAGCGATGTCGTTATTTGTCATCCAGAATGAAACTGCGATTTTTCAAGTGATTTTGAACAATAATGAGGCTCTTATATGTGGGTTGTGGCTTTTCCATGTCTCCTGTTGCGCGAACGAACGAGCAAGTTTATGCAAATACAGAAATTTATTTAGTAGCAAACAAAACCACTTGTTTGTTGCAGCAGCGTTTTCACAACTACGTGATAATTCCATGATATTTGCCGCGATAATGGAATAAAAGACGCAACAATTTACATTTTAATTAAACCAAATTAGCATCTCTTGAATGACGTTCGCCGTAAATCTCTTTGGCAAATAATTTTACATTTCACTAATTATTATAACCATCAACGAGAGCAGCTAAATTGCTTTTCCTGCCAGGCCGGAAAACTTCTTCCGAAACTACAATGCACAATTATATTTTATTATATCCTCTTGACTTGAGCTGCAAAATGTTAATTTAAATTTTTCCGAGAACAATGTGGAAATTTTGCATTAAATCCAATTCAAAATCAATCTCCGCAATGTGCAATTTCGCATCGTTAGCTTGAAATTGAAAAATTATGCTCAAAGACGAACATGGAGATGAGAAATAATCCTTATAATGGACATGTGTGTAATATTCATGACTTCCGGACACCACATGGGACAACATCTCGAGATATTTTTAGAAAGATATGATGAGAAAACGAGAAAATACTGAAAGACAAATGATGCTTTGATGAATATTTTATTGGATTTTAAAGAAAATGACCAGTAAATGTGGGTCGTTGCTAGTTTAGAATTACATAAAGGAATCTCTTTGAAATGAAAAGCTGATTTTTGTTGAGCTTTAAAAAATAGCCGCAAATTTAGAGTGGCGCTGCTGTATTTTAGAAAAATTGACTGAAGCGCCCTCTATAAAATTTTGTTATTTTTATCATTTTTTTGTATTGGAAAATAACTTTTACATTTTTTTAATAGTTTTGAGTAGAAAAAAGTGATTTTAAGTTTCTAAAGATTCGAAAAATTATTAAATTATGAAAAAGTTACTTTTAAATATCTATAAAAATAATCAAAAAACGAAAAAGTCATAAAGGGCGCCATTTTGAATTTTTTAATGATCAGTGTGATCCATAAATTAATGAACATTTTTGAATGAATTAAAGTGATTTAAAATTTTTGAGCGGGAAATTTCATACAAAATAAAAAATTTTCTTAATTAATTTCTATTTTTCCATATTTTTTTTTAAATATTTATTTAATTTTGAACTGCTATAAAGCGGTTTTAATTAATTTAATATCATATCGCATAAATTTCAACCTGATACAACATATTTAACTGATATAACATGTCATCAAAATTCTTATCACAAACATGTTCTAACCCGATGATTGTCTTAATTCGATCTTAATGAAATTTATAATTAAATTAATTTTGTCTAATTCTCGAAATAGTAAATGGATATTCAATTAAAATACATTAGATCAAAGTCTATAATTTACATTTTCATTATAAAAGACCATATTTCGACCAATTTGACACATTTATGTTAAATATTAAATTAGAGTAACAAATATCCAACATTTTCTTATCTCAAACACTATCAAGTTCTCTCTGCAGTACAAAAACTTTTCTATTAACCATATTTATGTATTTATTTTATTTTATTACCAAAGAAAATAGAAAAGGATGTTGATGAAAGGTAAATTGCCCGAAAGTTTCTATCTGACTCTCGCACTTGCTGTGTTGCTTTTGCGGTTTTTCCTCCGAAGGCAGCTGCAAAGTAAGAAGCAAAAAAGTTTTTTGTTACAACAACTTTTCTATTTAATTAAAGTTTTCGTTCCTTTCTCGCCGAAATGCGTAGGTGTTGCCTGGAAGTCAAAACATCGCTCGCAAAGTTATGTTTTTGTGGTAGATTGATTTCTTCATCGTCATAGCTCGTCATCACCTTTCGTCGACGAAATGAAGTCATGTACCTACAAAATATACGCAGACTTAATTGCATGGAAATTTATTCATGCTGTTGTTGTTTTTTTTTTGCTTCCTTTTTGTAGCGTTTACCGCGAAAATGAATGCGAGGTAGAATAAACAAAAACATTACAGTAAACATGGAAGCACTTCATTAAGGGATTTTATGCGGAACTAACCACCTGTAAATTTTTTTTTTGTTATTCTGTGGTCAGGATGTTATTTATTATTCAAAATATGAAAAGATTTTTCTTAAAATCATATTTTTAATTAAAATTTTAAGTCACGTGACTTGACCCAATGCACATTTTTATTTTTTTATTCTAAATTTTTATCCTATGACACATTTTAAAATGTTTTTATAAAAAAATTTTATTTGGGATAAGTCCCAATGCACAATTAATTGTCAAATCCATCAGTAAAACATTTCACAATGTGTCATGGGGCAAAATTTTAGAATAAAAAAAATTATCAAAAATTTCAAAATGTGCACTGGGTTGAATGGCAATTTTTTTAAATGACAAATTTTTATTTTTAATAATTTTTTTTATCGAAGAGAACTTTTTAAAAGGCAAATTTTATTTTATTTTTCTAAGAAAAACCCAAGCCCAGTTCACATTTTAAAAATTTAAACCAAATGATCAAAAAGAATAATTCAATTCTTTTTCTGTGAATTGCCTAAAAAAAATGTCCTCAATTACAATAATTTTGTATTGTTATTTTTTCATCAAGAAGCGAATAACTTTTTAACGACTTCGTAATGAAATAAAACAAAAGCAAAAATTGTCTCTTATCGCTCCTTATCATCGTTTGATGAAATTTCCTTTAAGCTTCACTTTAACTTTGTTTGATATTTTTCGAGCATTATCCTTTTAAAAAAATAATTCACGAAGACGGAGAAAAAGATAAAAAAAAAATTGATGATGATATTGTACTTTTTCTCCTCCTCCAACAAAAATTGCTGGATTTTTACAGCGATCCTGAAAGATGAAAGCAATTACATTTATTTGAACACACGCTCAAAATAAAAGCAGAGCAAATTTATTTATTTGTCCCAAGAGTGTCGGTAGAGATTTTGCCTCAATTGCAGCTTTGCTGTCAAAGCTGCTTATATTTTTACTTAACATTTATTGCACTAACAATACGGAGTTACTGCAGCCAGTCACTTGCCTGAGTGCATCTCATGAAAAAATAATAAAAACTTTTTAAATTCATCGTCTTTGGTGTTGTTGTTGTTGAAATTGACTTGAAAAGTGAAGATTTTCTCACAACAACATCAGCTAAATAATAAGTTTTTCTTTTCAAGCTCTTCTTTTGAGGAGGAAAATAAGAACTTTCAATGGAAATCCATTATTTATGTATCGTTGACGAAGAGTTTTCATCATACTTTTCACGTTCTAAGGCAAGAGCAATTTTGAAGAATTTTTCATATTTCATACTAATTAATTTTTTTTGAATTTCATAAAAAAATAAAAAAAATTAAAATAATATTTTTAATAAAATCAGATCAAAACAAAAAAAATCTAATTTTGCAAAAAAAAAATTTTTTTAAATTTTATTCCTGTTTTTTTACCAGATTTTTTTTTTACCAAATTTAAAAAAAAAATTAAATTTAAAAAAAAAAATTATTGAATTAAATTAAATATTTTTAACAATTTTTCAAATAATTTAAAATTTTTTAAAAATTATAAAAAAAAATTAATTAAAAAAATAAGTTAATTTTTACCAAAAACTTTTAAATTTCTTTCAAAAAATTGGTAATAAAATATTAAAATTTTTATTTAAAACTTTTCAAAAATATTTTTATAAATTTTTGATCAAAATAAAATGAAACATTTTCAAAAATTGCTTTTACCTTATTCGACAAGAAAAGAAAAACATAATAAAGAGGTGAAAAAAATAAGGCGCAATTTTTCTTTTCTTTTCTTAGACTTGTATTTCAATTTATATCATTGCCGTATCATTTCGTGCAAAAAAATTGACATTGAAAGACAAAAATGAACGAATTGCGACGCAAAACAAAATTCGGAAGTTGCTACTTTTTTTTTGGCAACAAAACTTTTCGTTATTTGTTTCTTCCGTTTCGCGGTGTGCGTAACAGTGGTTATGGCCTTTAGCGTCGCAAAAGTTTGGATTTTTTGTTTTTCTTTTTTTTTCTTCGTGGTGAACTATGAAAAAATAAAAATGTTATTTCCCTAGGTTAAGAACATCGGATTACTGGCGATTGGTTGGAAAAATGAGTAAAAGAAAACGAAAATGAACAGATGTTCCTTACGAAAACTAATAAAAAGAGATCGGTCATTGACAGAACAGCAGGCCACCCACTTTACGTGCGCTTTAATAGATTTTCACTCAAAATATGGAGATAAAGAAAAGAAAGAAAACGAAAATTGCTTTAATTACACAATTTTGGTTCGATTGTTATTTTTGACCTAATTTTATCCGGAGGAAGAAGAAAGATTAAACTGATTATCAATACTTTTTGTTGGTTTTAACAAATTTTATTATCTCCTTCCCTCGAATTTAATTTCCTCCTAAAGTAAATAATTTTCCTTAACGATTAATAAAATAATTAGAGAAATTGTGGTTATGAAATTATCTCGTCGTTGCGTTATTAATTTTGGGAAATTTTATTAAATAAGTTTTCGCGGCATGTCGTCGACACATCAAAAGATCGTCAAATTAGAAGGTCATGCCGAGTTAATGAGCGATGTTAAAGTTCATTAATTTTGTTTATTTCTTTTTTCTTTTACAAGTGCTTTTTAATTTTCTTATTTCAAAAAAAAAAAAAAAAAAATAAAATAAGTATAAATAATTAGATAAATTTTCTCAAATAAGGCCGCTCCAAATTTTTTTTGAACTTTTTGTTCCATTTCAAAAGTCGAAAATCCAATGGGGCAAAATAAAAAAAAAAGTTGAAAATTTCATCAAAATTAACCGTTTTTTGGTCTTTTTTCATATTTTTTCAAAGAATATTCTAAATTTTTAAAAAAAAAATCAATTTTTAAGAATTTTTATATTGAAAATAGTATTTTAACATGAATTTTCTTCTTTAAATTTTTTTTCAAAAAAAATTACTTTTTAAAATTTTTTGACAGTTATTTTTATGAATTTTTTAGGTTTAAATTTTTACCTTGAAATACTCTGAGATCAATTTTAAATTATCAAATCTCAATGTAGATACCATAAAAATAACTAAAATATTCATTATTGATCAAAAATTGTTAAAATTTTGTCATTTTGTATGCCATTTTCAGGAAAGTAGCTGATGAATGTGAGTTTTTGCTGCTGAATTTATTATTGCTGGCGCGTATAAGAGTGTCGGGCGGATGATGGATTTATAAATTTGGATCTTGTTTGCTTTGTGGAGACGAGAACTTCGAGCTAAGAGTGAGTATAATACTTTGACGCATAATCCTGCTTTTTTAAGAACGGCATCGATGTGGTTTTTTAACGTCAATTTTTGGTCGAGTATGAACCCCAAGTATTTAGCGCTGTTTTGCCACTCGACTTCGTGTCCTTCTATGATAATTTGTCTCTGCGGAAGCGCCCTTTCGCATCTACGACGCGTGAAGAAAACAGCTTCACTTTTTGTCGGGTTTAACTTTAATTTCCATTTTTTTAGATATTTGGAAAAAGTATTTCAAAACTTTTTTTTTTATATTTTTGCATTTTGAAAAAAAGTTCTTGGGATAAAAAGTTCGAAAAAATTTGGAGCGGCCTAAATCTTAGGATTATTATAAATTTTATTTTATAGCTCAGGAAATTAATAAATTAATTTAATTAATTATTAATAATATTAATTAATTTTAATTAAACAATTATTATTTTTAAATCAAATTAATTCAGATTTAAAAAATAAACAAATTAAATTAAGCTCAATTTTAAATCAAAAATTTAAAAATAATTTATTAATTATGAAAAAAATAATTATTTTTTTAATTTTTGGCTGCTAACTTGAATTAAATTTGTATGTTCAGGTTAAGTTAGAGCTTTACTTTTAAAATTCAATTCTTATGAACTTAAAAAATAAATGTTTTAATATTTTATTTTAATTTTAACTTTAATTTTTTCTTTCAAAAAATTATTTTTTTTAATTTAAAAATTTATAAAATCGCTGGCTTTTGTGAATTTTAATGACCAGCGATCGGCAGCTTCAAAAATTGAAAAAAAATAATACGAAAAATATTACAAAAAAAAATCATTTTGTGAAAAGAGGTTAAATAAAAATTTAATTTTTTTTTTCTTAAATTAAAAATCAACAAATTTTACTCAATGAAAGCTTTTTAAATAAAAATAAAAATTTACTATAAATCAGTTAAATTTTCTTAATTTGAATAAACATTTAAAGAAAAATTGAGTCAATAAATGCAAATTCCCATCAAGATCAGAATTTGTTTATTCTGTAAATAATTAGTGATCTAACCAACAGACGACACTCAAATACAGTAATCCATCAATCTCACTTATATTTTCTGTCACTCCCTGTTACGTTTCGCCGTTGCCTCGTACAAAAAGTGCGAGAAAAATCACGATATTTTAATTAATGTTTATTTTAATTTGTTTGCAAATTATTCAAAAGTCATTTATTACAAACAGAAGAGCCAAGGCGAAAGAGGAGGCAAAGCGTAATTGAGTGAAAAAATTATAAATAATTTCCTGTTTTTTCACAAGAAAATCATGATCCACTGATTTTTCTTCGAAATTTAATCATCCACTATTTTGCGTTTGACTTCCTACGCGCAACACAAGCACAGTCATTGTCCTTCAGCCGTTTTTTCTCGCATCTTCTAGCCAGAGAGATAGACGACAAACCAATTTGTTGTTGAATGAATGTCACGGCATGACATTAATATCCGAAAATTATATGACGGAAACCGCAAAAACCATCACAACCCATAAATTTTGTGGAGGGAAAATAAGCGCTCATATGACTGCCAACGACGTTGTCTATGTTTTATTACGGGGTTATTAGGTTATTTTTCGGTAAACAAACCATTGTTACGTGTATCGGGGCTGGAATTGATGAACTCATTTATTTTGCGATTTTTTATTGTTTATTGGATTTTATTTTTTTTACAACGTGATGTACATGAGAGATTGATAACTGACCTAGTTTAGCCTTTTTGCACAATTCTAGAATGCTTTGATACATTAATCAAGAAGTAAGATGTAATAGGAACAATAAACGCATGTTTTGTGTAATCTTTGGATTGAACACGTGAATTAATTGAAGTTAGGATGCAATTTAATTAAAAGATTATTATCGACATTGAAAATCAATGTAAGCCTATTTATACCAAAATACTGGCAATTTGAGGTACAATGTGGGATATACTGGCAGGTAATCAATTCAAAAATCAAATTATAAAACAAACATGGTAAATTGGAATATTGTGTTTGCAGGTGAAATAATTGTTGTGTTTGTTTAGTTTAAATGGAATTTTGTCAGATACAATGTTTCATTTTAATACAAATACATATTTTTTTTATATACAAAAATTTTCTTCAGAAAATAAAATATTTTTTTGTCTTAAAAAATATTTTTTTTATATTTATAATAAATTTAATTAAAAAAAAAAATAAAAATTTTAATAATTTTTTTTTTAATAATAATTTTCAAAAAATTTCTGCAAAATACTTGTTTTTTAAGTATGACCAATTGATTTCTGACAAGGTTTTGTCTTCCCTATTCATCTTTTTATAACTGCCATAAAAATATTCAACTATAAAAATTAATCTTATATTTTATTAAAAAAAAAAACAAAAATTAAAAATCATTTAAAATTTAACTATTTTGTTAGATTTATTCGAGAATTTTTCATCTTTAAAATTTAAAAAAAAAAATAATTTCAAAAAAATTTTAATTTAGAAGGATTTAAATTTTTAACATTTTTTTTTTCAAAAATACATATATCGAAATCTACAAAAATAATATAAATTAAGCAAAATTTGATAGAATTTAGAAAAATTATAAATGAGGTATTGAAAAACGTTCATTATTTAAAATCCCACATTTTAATAAAGCTCTATACTAAGAATTTAACAATAATTTTTTTTTTTTTAAATAAAATAATTAATTAAACAAAAATTTGATTAAATTGATAATAGGTACTACTAGATTAAAAAAAAAATTGAAAAAAAAAATTTATTAATATTTTTCCTAAATTTAGAATTTTTTCAAAATAATTCAAAACAAAGCACCAAAAATTTATTGTTTAATTTTTTTTTTTTTTTTTTGATTAATATCAAATTTATTTTCAAAAACGAAAAAAATTTAACAAATATTTATCTCCCTTTTGCAACTGAAGAAGAATGAAGAATAGACTTTCCTCATGAAAATTCATATGTCTTCTTACATTTATTTATTTACACAGTTTTGTTAAAATTTCCACAACTTCGAGACATTTTCTCTTAATAAACCATAATCCAGTGCATTTCTTCTCCGTTACCACTCCAGGGGAAATTGATTCGTATATTTGTCATGGCAAGATGCTCTTTGTAACACAATATTATTGAATTTATCCTGTGGCTCTCCAAGCATATGGAAACATTGTTGCAAGAAACGTGTCTTCTTCCTTAGAAAACGTTATAAATATTTATTTGATACAAAAGTTTCCGGAGACTTGACAGCGAACGAAGCATAAGTTTGTTCTATAAAATCGTGACTGTTCGACATATTTTTCTAACCTGCACCAACACAAAAAAAAAATAACCAACAGCAACCTAATGAATGAATGAAACATAAATAATATAAGGGGATTGATGCCTCGAAGGCAAATTTCAATTCGCATTTCATTCATAAGAGAGTCGTTTGGATAGAAGAAAAGTATAAAAAAACCACAATCTCTCTCTTTATGCTACTTTAGCAGTGATAATAATTTCAACATTTCAATGGAGGAAATCTGACACCGTTCTCATTAAAAAAAAAGAAAAAAAAGAGGAAAACGAATAAGACGTGGAAAAGATACGAACCACAGATAAGTGTCACCACGACGCAAGATAGACATGAAAAAGAAAGATTAGTTTAAGGAGATAAATTTCACCGGATTTCCATTTCACTTTCGTCTTTGGAATTTTAAGGAAAAAAAAATTACAAGTAGAACCATTAAAATGATACATGGAAAATGTCAAACATGTATTTTCCGGTGAAAAAAAAATAAAATCCAGACTTATGACTTAAGGCAGATGTCTCGGGAAAATTTCCTTGAAAAATGTTACATGATCTGATTTTTAAACAAAATTGAATTATTTTCAAGAAAATATTTTGCTTAGCCTGTATTATTTTGTTTGAACAAAATAAGATACAAATAATTTTTTTTCCAAAGTTTTTAAAATATTTCCTTGAAAATAAAAATTAAAAAAAATTTCAAAATAATTTTTAAAAATTTCTTGAATTATTAAATTAAATTAAATTAAAGAAAAATCAAAAAGCTATATTTTCAATCTCTTCGTTAAATATTTCATCAGCTTTAAAATATCGACAGCTTTAAAATAAAAATAAATACCTCTGTACGGGAATGTCAGCAAAAAAAATACCTGACGTCCCCATTATTTATTTTGTATATTTTTCCTGACACCGAAAAAAATCAACCTGTCATTAAAAGTACAAAAAAAACTTTTTTAATGAACGTTTTTAACAATTTTTTTTTATCAAATTGTTCTTCACTTCCATTATTTCGCTTAAATTTTATCGGCACAAAAAATCAGGGCTGTTAAAGTACTTCTTCTTTTTTTTTCGAATTTCTTTTTTAATCCTTTCGAATTCATTTCCTCCACAATTTCCATTTTACATGAAATCCATCATTTACACGTCACTGCCCCAATCGAATTTAAATTCCCATCAACAAAAAAAAAATAGAAGACAAAAAAAGGGAATTACGAATTATTGAATGAAATGTTAACCTAAATAAATACTGCGAGGAAAAAAAAATAAAAAGGATCGTCTGTTGTAAATTGATCAATAATATTATTTTTCTGTACTTTTTTTAGTCACATCAAAAATGACTGACAAACGACTGTCTGTGCTGTACCAACGATTGTTCCAACTTTGTATAAATTCAATATTTTACGTCACTCCATAAAAAATTTAAAATGTTTTTTTTTTCGTTTTAAATTTATTCTAAATATTTTTTTGCTGTTTGACGAACGAATTATTATTATTTTTATGCAAATTTATCGAAGTTTTTTTTTTATTTTAATTTCCATTTTTAATTGCAAAAATTTTTTTTTCAACCTTTAATAACTTTTTTTTCATTAAAATTCGAATGCAGTTTAAATAAACAAAAAAAGTAAAAAAAAAACTTTTTATTTATTAGAATAGAGAGCAACAACAGAAAAGTACAAACAATATTTGTTGGCAAACATTTTTGTTATTTGTTACGGCGAAGTCAGTCTAGTACGCCGCCTATTCCGAGTAAACTTTGAAAGCAAAAAAAAACAACAAACGATGAATCAGTATTTATTTATTTATTTGTTTGTTTTTTTTTCTTCATAGCTCATCTGTTTCAATGATTTTTATTACTTTTTTTCTGATACTTTAAAAAAAAAAAAAAAAAATATCTTGAACATGATTTAAGATGCACATCAATTCGACGACATTTTCCGATAGAAAAATACAAGAAAAACATTTTTTCAATTATTTTGCGACGCGAAAGATAAATTTTCATCAAGTATTGTGTCGCGTGTCCTTCGTCGCTTCAAAATAGAACGAACGACGATGCTTTTATAAAGAAATCAATCACAAAAAATTTATCACATGCTATTTTTTTCGCGTTTGAAAAAAGTGTCAGTGAAACCACACTCTTTGACATTTCGATCAATCTCAATTTTTTAGTCAATTTTCATTTCAACTATGGGTTTGAAAATTTTCAGATGAAAAATTGAATGACATATATGACATTGTAGCAGTAGGAGTGAAATAGGAAACTCTTAAAGCTTTCAAGTAATTTTTCTCTTTTCGAAATTCATTCAATTACAAACACTTTGTGACATTTAACCTTTTTCTCGTACAAAAGAAAATAAATATTTACAACTTGAAAGCATGAACAATTTCATAACACTCTAGTGAGTAGCTAGACCTACAGTCTGTTGAGCTAAAGCTGTTATATAATTTAGGATGGATCAAAATAGAAATTGAAACAAAGTAAAAATCCTTTTACTGCACTAACGTTTTAAAAATAAAATTTCTTTGCTGAAAACTTCTTTTAGTTTATTTTTTTCTCTTGAATATTTTACGACAAATCCTCTGCTTTTTTCAGTTTGTTTCTTCTGTCGTCTCTAGAATTCATAAAATATGCAACAAAAGCTTTGTTTCCTAATGGAAAATAAACGAACATGTGAAGCACGGATGTTCAATCAAATATTCTGTCAATCGCATATGTTTTCACACATGTGCACTGTCATTCTCTAAAATTTTATAATATTAATAATAATTACGTAAATTTATTGATTGGTTTGGTATTAAAAGGTTAAATAAATTATTTACGCGCAACGTCATTTTAATCTGTGTCATGCTTGCGTTATTTAAATTAAAATTTTATCACCACAAGTAGCTGCGATAGGTTTCGATACATTCAGAGATCTGAATTTCTTATGAGGATTGAAGACTAATTTTTAGCAAAGGCGTCTAGAAACGCATTAAATTAAAAGCTGAGCCTATTAAATCTGAAGCATAAAAAGAAAATTGCACCCATAATAATAGAAAATATTGGTAGTAAAGCTTTTATAAACTACATATTGATATCAAGCTGCTTTATATTCAAATTCAATAAAATGAGAGGCTTTGGGAATGTACAACATTTATGGAAATGTGCGGTTGTGTGTTGTTGTTGTTGCAGTAATTTAATTGGAAAATATGGAACATGTGTGAAAAAACCCACAGACAGGCGAAGTGCAACTCATGTTTTACAATCAGAATTCAATTTAAAGGCTTTTGCAATGCTTAAAAATGTTTCGCATAGTAATTAAAATTTCAGAATTAGAATAATTTTTTAGGAAAAACATTTACATCATTTTACCCCAAGATTAATTGTTAAAAACTTGTCAAATTTTATCATAATGTACTCTTAACCCAAGACACTTCTTTATAGGATTCAAAAAATTTGAGATTTTATGTAGAATAAAATTGAATGAATTTCTTTTGATTTTACAATATTCAATTCATCTATTATACAGTTATTGACAATTAAAACTCCAAAATTCACAAATTTTAAAAAACAACTCTAGAAATTTAGAGTGATGAAGTTTGGAAGGATCATTTATGTGGTTAAAAGTTTTGAAAAAAAATTTTTTTTTTGGTTTACGTAAGAGCGTGTTATATATGCACTAATTGTGTGTGACTTTAAAATAGTTTTTTCAATCTCAAAGATAGATATAGTTGGGCTTTATCCTTCAAAAATAGCTCAATAATCGTCAATAATATGGTAGTTAGCAGGGTCGAGGTTCTCTCAGCCTACTCATTTAAGCTCTCATTTAAAATTCAAATTAAAAATTAACGGCGTTGCTGGCAATGGTGATTTCGGCAATCTATCGCCAGGTGCCCTATCCGACGGCAGAGATAACATTTCCTTATCCTTTTTGCGTTGTTTGCATTGTTTTTTGCGGCGTGATGGTGTGACCTACTTCGGAGACCTTTTAGACGGTTAACTTCTGCCTTCCAGTCTTCTTGGTTTGGGGGCCTGTTTCCTCCGTCGTTTCTTCGTATGTCATTTAAATTTGTTTCGATGACAAGTAACAATAGCTTAACTAGCCGGTATTGATCAGCTTCGTTGGTGCTGCTACTGCTTGGTTGAAACTTATGATACTATCATATCTGTTAATGTTATATTACACTTCATTTCGATCATTTTGAATATTTTGCAGTATATTTATCGATTGTTAATCTTCAATAGAGGTGACACTTAGATGTCGAGAGGTAATGCTTGCGATGTTTACTATTCGATTTTGATTTGCTATTTACGAAAGTAGCATGACAGTGATTTGAAGTTGAAGGCTTTAAATTTTCATTAGAAGTCCATGTAACTGATTTTGTATCAAACGCTTTTGAGAGGTCAAATAAAACAGAGTTGATACTCTGCGGTGTCATTTGACATCATGAATAGTTTATCCAGGTAGTAGATTCATCTTATTATCCATCGAATTTAGTGAATTTATGATACTAAAACTTAAAACATGTGTATGTTAATCAGTCTGAGGATTTAAAAATAGACTTATACTTACCTTCGTTTTTATCATGGCACCCCTCCATTGTTCTCTTTCCTGATATCTCCCCCTAAAAACATTTTTCTAATTCGCTTCCGCCTAAAAATTAAAATAAGTACGAAACTTCAAAGAAATGCAATATAATAATTTCATAACGTTGCACTAACAAATGGCAAATGTAACAAGCGATTACCATAATGACCCAATAATAACATCCTGCACTTTGCTCTGCACTATATTTTGAGTAAAATTTTATCGTCATAACATTGAAATTCTCCAAACAAATTCATCAAAATGAGAAATGCGAACGATGTGATAAGTAGAGATACAGAAACATCTAAATAAACATTACGAGTCAACGACTGAGCGACGTAAAAATTCTCAAATATCTTCTAGTGAGCAAGTGAGTGCGAGTGTGAGTAGGTTATTTATTTATAAAGTCAGTTTCTGCTCTTTTTATCATTGCGCTCGCAGTCTCATCGCGACTCAGTCAGACAAAACGACTCACATTGGAAATAGCAGAAGAAGAAAAAGAAGAGAAAACTTACCGATTTCAGTTGTTTGCCTCCACTTGTGCCGGTAATATCGGTCAGCAGTAGCAGTAGCATCAAAAAAGCGTACCGGACAAAATTCTATTTTAAAAGTGTCGTAACATTGTGTCTCTCTTTCGTATCGTATCAAATATTTTCCCAAACAATTCTATTAATAAATGAATGTGCACCGTAAATAAAATCATACTGTATGTTAATCAAATAAATTTCGAGTGAACTCTAGATAGATAGAGACAAAAAAGTGAAGCTAAATATTCAAAGCATTTAATAAATAAGTGATTCGGCCGATACGGATTCAATATTAATACAAAATAAATAACAAATAATAGAAATAAACAGAAAAAATAACAAAAAAATGGAAAAGGTATAATATTTTCCTTGTCCTATTAAATAGTTAATGAATTGAGCAATTAAGTAATACCTGTAGATCGAGTGTGGTGCTGATGATGATGATGATGATGAAAATGAAAGTTATTTATAGGTAGTTGACGATCTTATCGAGAAATAAATGAATTGAAAAAAAGGTGAACAAGAGACAAAAAAATGTGTTCCGAGGAAATTTTTTTCTTTCGTCTCCAAGGAATTTTCAAAAGTTCGGCAGAAAAACATTACCAAAGTATTTCGTGGAAACTTTCAAGAGTCACATTGACTTCCAAGCACTTATAATGATTCCTAGAGGGACTTTCAAATTTATTGTATTATTTTTACATTCAGAAAGAATGTCATTTATCAAAAAAGAAAAAATTCTTTCGTTAAGAAAATATTTTTGCAAAATTATTGGATAGAGACATAAGAGGATACTTTCAGTTAAAAGTGAAAGAAAAATTTGCCATGAAATAAATTACAATTTAGGGTTCTCATAAAAAAAAACTGATCGTGTGGAAAAATAGAACGATAAGTACGTGAGCCATTAACAAATATGAGATCCCAAAAATCTCATCTAAAATTATTTTTGCAAAAATATTTAAAAGAACTTTGATATTTTGTCATAGTGATAAATTTGGGTCTCTTCAAAGGCAGAAATGGTGCTCTTGTCGAATATAACCTAATCAAGGGAACTATAAATTTTTAAAAATTATGATTTTTGTTAAAAATAGGACAAAACATTCTTGGATGAAAAAAATTAGAAATTAAATTCGGGAGTGAGCTGATTCTCGATTCAAGACTTTGAGGATTTAAAAAAAATCTTTGCTCAAAAAATATCTAATTAACTTCTTAACTTGAGTAAATAATAAAAAAAATTTTGAAGGTCTGCTCGATTGGTTAATTTTGAGTTATTTTTTATCAGATTCTTTTTTTATTCTTATGCTTATTAAAATTAATTTTTAGTACTTTAACTTTTATACGTGACCCATAGTTAAAATAAATAAAGAATGAGGCGTAAAATATTTAATAATAATAATTGATGAATTTTTTTCATTATTTATAATTATCTGGTTATTGATAGTTATCAATAGGGGAAGATGGGGTAATTTCAGACATGGGGCTATGTTCAAACAGCCATTATCTCCATGTTTCGGATCGAAAATCAAAAATCTAAATATGGCAAAATGACGGGATTTTAAGGCCAACTGAACTCCCAAAAACAAATTTTGAAAAATGTTTTCAAATTTTGAGAAAATTAGGAAAATGATTTTGAGGGTTTTTTGTAAATTTTCGACTTTTTACTAAAATAGCCCGAATAAATATAAAAGCTTCTAAATAAATAAAAAAAATTTTTTTGAGTTTTTTTTTATACTTACCTTAATTTTCGTTGCAAAATTCACTTTCTGTGTCTCCATTTTTTAGAAATTTTAAGGGCTTCGTCCTAAAAAATAAAAAAAAAATATAAAAAATCGAAATTCCTTACTTTTACTCTAATTCTAATTACAATTCTCAGGCATAAGCCCTTGACCAATTTCCTCACAAATAAATCCCAATCTAAATTTAAATTTTCTCCCATAATTCATAAATCGCTTACGTGACCGCACTCAAGCTCAATTTAGCTCCGTATACATCACGATAAGGCAAACACACATGAAAAATTCATTCGTGCAACGAACCCCTCATTAAAAGTACATCACACCAGTAGCAACGCATTACCCACTTCATACGAACAATTTATTAATAATATACTTGTAAATATCCCGAAACTTCATTATAACAATGAATATTAATGACTTTCATTTATTTTTTTTTTGCTTTTGTTACATTTATATTGGATCAAATTTATAACAGTCAGCTATTTATTTTTTCAATTTGTTTATTATTATTACATCAAATGTGTGTGGGGAAAGTACAAGTTTATTATGCTAATTAATTGTTTTTTTCGTGTGTTTGCGCGATATTCAATTTTATTGATATTTCCCTGATCTGATAATAGTAATAACTTTTTGCATATCAGATAATAAAAATCCGACCACACGTGCCTGGTATCGTTCGTAAATGTTCGTGAGAAACGACAAAGTTACTTTTATTTTTTCGTCAAATCGTTTAAAATTTTATAATGGAACATTCCCAAAGTGCCTCATATTCATATGACGAATATTTTTTGTTGTAACACTTTCCGTTTGAGTCAGTGTAAAAATTGAGAAAATTCGTCGCCCCGTTGAATCATATGCGGTGAGAAAAAAATAACGCAACAGATGCATATGTAGTGCAATTATTTGCTGAACAACCTTTAGTTAGTCGAGTGAGCGAATTTTCAATGACTCGTCGACGTCGTCGTGGTTGTCGTCGGATGTATGAATTTAACAGGGCTGAAAATTTTTTAAAATCAAAATTAATTTAATTCAAATGAGTTGAAGCTGAAAAATATTACTTTAGTATTATTTTATTTAATTTAATTTATTTTTTTTAATTTTCAATGAAATTTAAATAGAAGTTAATTAATTTAAAATTTTGTTAGATTTTCAAAATTTAATTAATTAAAAATTAAAATTTTATAATTTTTTAAATTCAATTTCAATGTAGTAAAACTTAATTTAATTATTAATTTTTTTAATAAATTAATTATTTTTTTTAATTTAATTATTTTTTTTTAAATTAATTAATTTAATTAAGATTTTAAAAAAAATTAAATAAAAAAAAAATAATAAAAAAAATAAAAAAAAATTATTTAAATTTACAAAAAATCAATTGAATTTAAACAAAATTAAAAAAATTCTTAATTTTTTTTTTAAATTAATTAAAATTTTTAAAATTAAAATATTTTTTTAAATTAATTAAATTATTTTTTTTTAATATAAATTAATTTAAATTTATTTTTTAAGTTATAGAAATTTTATCTAAAAATTATTTTTACTCAAATTTAAATTAACTTAACTTTTACTTAACCTTTCAAACTAAATTAAATTTACAAATTTTTGAACCCTGCTATTGAATTTTCCAACAATTCAAATTAAATAAAATAAAATGAGAAAAGCACAAAAATAGATGAATCTCTCGTCTCATGTGAGTTTTATTTTTTGTCGTGAATTGACGACGAGGAATGCAGGGAAACATTTGTCAACATTTATCATAGAAATAATTTTCTTTATTCCATCCACTTTTTTTTATTATTTTTTTCAAATTTTTTGCTTCGGAAGGTTACATTTTTGTTGGATGACGCCTCGTTGAAATGTGACGACTACAGATGAATGATTCAATTATAAAACTTTATGTGCAATTGCACTCTGGATGGATGACGACGGGCGCCATTCAACAACTTGTTGAAATTTTTTCATTATAAAAAAAAATGTGTCAATGACCAGGCGTTTCCTCACACCGCCAACATTTCCTGACGTCTTTGAGCAAACAAGCAAAAAACAAAAAGAAACGCCGGAAAATGATTTTTTATTTAATTTACTTCCATTTTTTGTTTGAACCTAAGCGAAATGTAGGCGTAGCCCGTGGTTTATAGCGAAAAGGTCAGAGTAATTATCAACGGTCATGATTTATGATTATTCTGACGAAGAAAGAAGAAGAAAAAACATCACAAGACGATTTGTAATTATTTTTTCGTTTATTATTGGAATTCTTTGTGAATTTCTTTCTCTGTTTCGCTTTATCTTTCACCTTAATTGCTCCCAAACTCGCTATTCAGTGGAATTCAATTTATTATTATAGGGCTATGTGGATGTTTGGTACACCTTTGCTATCATTCATTTGGAAACATTTTTCAAAAAAAACACGAAAAAAAAAAAAATTACGAGTCCTTTTCGATGCTTTTTTCGTATAAAAAGAGAGCAAAAAACGCAACAATTTAATTACAGCTCATGCTTTGAATTTTATATTTTTTATTATAATTATTTTTTTTGTAATTTTTTCTTCCTTTCATTTAGCGGATCAGTGACGTGGTTAAAAAGTTTAAAAATATTTTTTTATTATAATTTTTAAAAATTAATTTTTTTTAAAATATTTTTTTAACTGAAAATTAATAATTTTTATTTCATTTGAAAAAATATTTAAATAAATTAAATTAAATAAATTAAAAAAAAATAATTGAAAAAATTTATTTAATTTATATTTATATTTTTAAAAGTATTTTTTTATCAAATAAATTTTTCAATTTATATTTAAATAATTAAAAATAAAATAAAATTAACTTTAAAATAAATTTAAAAAAATCTAAACCGAAATAAAAATTAAATTAAATTAATTAAAACCAAATATTTTTAAAATAAAAATTAAAATTAATTTCATAAAAAAATAAATAATTTAAATTTTAATAAAACCTTTTTTGTGACCTTAATTTAATATTTACATACATATTTAAAAAAATTAAAAATTATATTTATGACACCATAAAAAATTAAATAAATTTTATTTAGGTATAAATAAATTAAATACGTATAATTATAATTAAAAAATAATAAAAAAAATTAAATTTTCACATAAATTAAATTTTAAATTGAATCTTAATTTTATAAAATATTTTTTTTTATATAAAAATAAATCATTTTTTTTCATTAAATAATTATTTAAAAAAAATAAATTAATAAAAAATAATAAAATTCAATTTTTCTTGAATATTTCACATTGATTTAATTTGAAAATAAATTTTCATTTATTAATTAATTTTTATTAAAAAAAAATATTTATTTGTTGTACAAAAAATTATATTTTAAATAACTCCATGTTCAAAAGTTCAAGGTTTACAACATTCACTCCATCATTTTTTGATAAGCCGCCCGCCACTGTTAATGTTGTTTTTTTTTCTATTGTGTCAAGACGTCGCTTTTTTGCATGAAGTAAAAGTAGCGAGAATTTTTCCCGTAAATACGTATTATAAATTCATTTTAATGATATATTTTCCTCGTTTTTATGTGATTTTATTAGACATAACGGCAGAGAGAAACATTTTTTTTTCATCCTTGTACATTTGCATCACATTACATTTTAATATTATTATTTTGTAATTCATCATTGAAACTGCTACTAGTCGGCAGCTTGCGAACACACACCATAAAACGGAATATTTTGCGGATTTGAAAGGCAACTTCTACGCTAACGATGATATAAAATTCTCTTTAAAGGTTTTCGAAACTTTACATTTCGTCGAAACGGAGAGAATGCTGAGTCTGTGTGCGGTGATAAGGTGTGCGTTTTTTGAATAATGATAAATTTTTTGCACGAGCGATAACGAGAGATGTGTGTACGATGATTTATGTGCTGCTGACGAACTTTATTATTATTATTATTTGTGACACAATAATCTGCGGGTTGTTCGCTGAAAAAGCAAAAACGTCTCAAAAGGAAGAAATTAATTCAGGATGAGGGCAAAAACTTACTACCAGACGTTTCCATCGGAATTTAAATTAATTTTCTCGTTTTTTTTCTTTTTTCTTTGCAGGAACAAGCGAAACTCGACGCCACAAAAGTCCCAGTTACGAGTCCCGAAGAGTGCGACGACTTGAGCCCGATGCCACAAACGACAGCGCCACCTGTTCGTCGTCGTGGCGCCATTTCCGCAGAGCCCGTAACGGAAGAAGATGCCACCGGCTATGTCAAAAAGGTTGTGCCGAAAGACTACAAAACGATGGCGGCATTGTCGAAAGCCATCGGCAAAAATGTCTTGTTTGCGCATTTGGATGAGAACGAGCGCAGCGACATCTTTGATGCCATGTTTCCCGTGACATTCCTGCCGGGCGAGACGATAATCCAGCAAGGTGATGAGGGTGACAATTTCTACGTCATTGACATCGGCGAGGTTGAGGTTTTCGTGAACAATGAGATGGTGACGACAATTAGCGAAGGCGGTACTTTTGGCGAGTTGGCGTTGATTTATGGGACACCGCGTGCTGCCACGGTTCGCGCGAAGACAGACACAAAGTTGTGGGGCATTGATCGTGATTCCTATCGTCGCATTCTCATGGGATCGACTATCCGGAAGCGGAAGATGTACGAAGAGTTCCTGTCACGCGTTTCGATTTTGGGTAAGTTTTTCAAGTTGACCTTCATTTGACCTTAAGTGGAATAATTAAAAATGTGCATTGGGTTAAAATTTTAAAATGTGCCTTGGGCTTATATTCTAAAATGTTCAATGGGGTTTTTCTCAAATGTTCAATATATCAAAAATTTTTAAGCTTCTATTATTCAAATATTTAAAATATGATTTGGGTTCAATTTTAAAAATGTTGCTTGGGTCAAAACTTAAAATGTGCATTGGGCAAATTTTTTCTAAAAATTTTTACTGTATTGTAAAAATATTTAAAATATGATTTGGGTTCAATTTTTAAAATGTACAATGGGTCAAAATTTAATAAAAATGTGCATTGGGCAAAAAATTTCAAATTTTTATTGGGCCAAAATTTTAGAATGTTCACAAAAAATCTTAAAATCGTATTAGGACAATTTGTTAAAATTTACTTCATGCCAAATTTAATCAAAACTTTAAAATTTGCATTGGGCCATAATTTCAACTGGGTCAAATTTTTCAAAATATGCATTGGGTCAAAAACTTTAATTTTAAAAATTTTTTATCAAATTTTAATGAAAATTAGTTCCTATATTAAATTTATTCTTAACTTTTTAGAGCTCTTTTTCACACAAAAAATAAATATTTTTGAAATGTTTTAAAATATTTTTATATTAAATTTTTTGACATTTAACAATTTTTCTTTTAATTTTCCCCACAGAGAGCTTAGACAAATGGGAGCGATTAACCGTCGCCGATGCTTTAGAGCCCTGCAGCTTCGAAGACGGCCAAATAATCGTCAAACAAGGAGAACCGGGCAATGATTTCTACATCATTCTCGAAGGATGTGCCACAGTTTTGCAACAAAAGGGCGAAGTAAGTAAAAAATCTCAAAAAATTAATAATTTCTCATTTTAAAAATTATTTTTTAGAGCCAAGAACCCGCAGAAGTCGGTCGTTTGGGACCCAGCGACTACTTTGGCGAAATTGCATTGCTCCTAGATCGACCACGTGCCGCATCTGTCGTTGCCCGCGGTCCTCTCAAGTGTGTCAAACTAGATCGTGCTCGTTTCGAACGTGTCCTCGGCTTGTGCGCCGACATCTTGAAACGAAACATTACACAATACAACAGCTTTGTGTCCTTATCCGTTTAAATATATAAATAATTCGCAAAAAATCATGGAATTGTTAAAATTATATTTAAAAAATAAAAAAAATTGGAAATTTTTACAAATTTGAACAGAAAAGAAAACAATGATTCCTTAAAAAATATTGAAAAAATTTAACAAGACACACAAAAACGCTAAAAAAATAAATATTCGACATATTTTTGTGCAAATCTTTTAAAAATGAGTGTCTCGACCACCTTTTGTAGTGTACCCAATCCGGAAAAAAAAACTTTCATAAAAAAAAATTAATGTAAAAAAAATCTTATGAAATAATAAGAAACACAAATCGGATTGATAGTTTTGACATAAGAAAGTATTGTGGTGGTAAAATTTGTTGAGCAGAAAATTTAATATTTTATTTTAATCAATATAAAAAAATATTCTTTAATTATTTGTAAACTTCTATATATAATTTTAGCTAGCAGCTAACATACAAAAAACCCAACCAACCGCAAAAATACTTAAAAAAAAATAACTAAAATTTAATAATAAATAAAAAAACGCAAGTAACTATGAAGCTGATCTTCTATCGATAAATATTGACATTTAACAAGAAAAAAAAAGCAAATACTTTACATTTATATCAAATATTACATTATTAATTATATTATATATTATTAAAAACAACAAAAAATTGTATTGTATAATTTACTCGTAGGTTTTTAACGATAATTATTAAATTCTAGTGAAACATGTAAAAAAAGTACTTTAACATATATTTCTTAAACACCTCAGTAAATAAACAAAATAAATCAGCAAAAAGCACAATTATTAATAAAAAAACAAAAAATATCATATAAACATATATTTTACCCCTTCTTACAACAAAAGAACAACTAAAACTGCAAAAATAACATCGAAAGGTCCCTAACAACTTTCCTTCCCACGTGTCCTGTATTTTTTTTAAAGGAATGCTTTTACTACCATCAAAAAATATATTTAAAAAAAAACATTTCTATACAATAATAAAAAAAAAACGTATACAAAAAAAAATATTTTTTAAGAAAAAAAATCAAACGAAAAAAAAATGTTAACACTCTTTCACTAAAACTAACTAACTCACTCCCTCATTACATCGAATCTCGCGATGTTTGTTGGAAATAGTAAAAAAAAAACTCAAGTTGTAGTTAGCTGGACTAACTTATAGACCTTTTTAGTTGAAATTTTTACGCGTATCTTCATCTTGTCTTGACTGAGAAAAATCCCCAAAGTCCCCCGTACTCGATAAAGAAAAAAAAATCCTTCTATTAAAAAAAATGTATTTAGAAAAAAATATTTGGTGTGTTTGCTTAATTTCTTTTTTTTATTTTCAATGTCCGTAGATGATTTTTATGTTAAAATTTAGTTAAAAAAAATAAATTTATAAAAAAAATAAAAGTTCAACACGAAACTTCTATACTTTAAAAAAATAAAATAAAAGTACAGGAAAAATTTGTAATAAAAAAAAAATAATCGGCCAAATGTCGAATGCGGAATATAGTTAGGAAAATTCTTGATGACTCTTTCTAAAATTCATGAAGAAAAGTAAGAAAAAGAGGAAAAAAGTTTAAATGTCAAGATTTTTATTAATTATCATTATAAATATATTACAAGCAACTGTAGAGAGCTAACAAGTGTAGAAATCGTAGTTGATTGTAGTTGTCTTAGAAAAATTTTATTTTATTTTTTTTTTGTTTGATTTTGAACGGAGTTGTACAGAAAAGAAGTAAGAAAATGATAATTCAAAAAAAAAATTAAAGTAGAGATTTTTTTCGAAAAGAAAATTGGATTAATTTGTGTAGTTACTTACTTATGATGAAAAATGATGTAAAATTAAAAAAAAAAATATATAAATAATAAAATGTGGTCATGTAATATTAATTGCATGTCTTTTATCAGTGTTAACATAAGCAAGAGCTGTACAACAAAAAAAAAATAATAATTTCAGCAGATCGAAATTATAATAAAAATAATAAATATTCATATTATTCGTATTGTTATATGATTTTTCTCGTACACAAAAAAAAACAACAAATTAATTAAAGAAAAGCAAATAAAAAAAATAGTTAAAAAAATATGTATCAAATAATATTGTATTCTATATAAATTTAATATAAATGAAAAAAACTGTAAATTTAAAAAGAACTATCATTAATTTTCAGGTAAAACTTGTATATCTATGTTTGAATTTTAGTCTATATATTCAAAAGTAAAATAAAATGATGAAAAAAATTGAAAAACTCTAAATTTTGGGAATTTTTTATTTGCCTTTTTAAGTTTTTTTATGATGATTTTTGTTTCTTTAAGGCTCGATTTTTAAAGGTTTGTAAAAGGTGGTTTTAATTTTTTTGTAATTTACTTAACAAAAAGTGGAAAATCAACATAAAAGGATAAAATATGAATTTTTGGGAGAAATTATAGGAGACTGTCTTATTTTTATTTTAAAATATTTGGTCGAAAAAATTCAGGGAAATAATGAATGAGACTAAAATTAGTAAAAATTGGAAAATTTTTGATATTTTATGGATTGAAGAACAAAAAAAAATTAAAAAATTGGTAACTTTACGTCGAAATAAAAAAAATATATTTTTTTTAATATTTCAGTTTAACTTTTCTTCCATTTTTTTTCAATTGACCCAAACATTTTTTTAAGAAGAAAGTTGAAATACAATTTTCAATAAATATATTTTAAAAATTAAACAAAAATATTTTTTTTTTAAATTTCTACCAAAGTTATGAAAATAGACCCAAAACGCTAATTTTTATGAAGTTTTTAACTAAAATTATTTTTATATTTTTTGTAGAAAATTGAGATTCTCTAAAAAGTAGAAAATGCAAAAAGAGCAAAAAAATTATTTTTTAATGAGACGAATAAATTTTATATTTTCATTTTTTTGTCCCATGAGGATTTCCATGAGAAGAAGGGGCGAAACAAAAAATAAATATTTTTGAAATTTTTTATTGTAATTTTTTAACATTTTTAGACGTTAAACGTTGATTCTTAACATTTATTTAATTTTACTTTAAATTATTTCCAAATTTGAACTCAAAAGTAAAGAAAAATCAAACAAAATCTCACAAAATAAAAATTTTTTAAAACGTGACTAAAAAAAAATTTTTTTTCTACATTTCAATTGGAAACATCTGATTAAAGCCAATTTCTTTTATTTTGTATAATTTTAACGTAAACAGTAATTTTTCAATTAAAAAATTCCAAAAAATGTCAAAAATATTTAAATTTTTAATTTAATTTTTATTTTCCCCCTGAATTTTTTCGACAAAATCGGAGGGGAGGGGGCGATAAAAATTCTAATAAAAAAATTGTCTTTACTTTATAAAAATTCAAATTTTATTTTTTGTCAAATATCAATTTAAAAGTAAATAATTCTTTAGTTTTAATCAATTTTACAAAAAAATCTACGTAACAACATTATTTCTCGCATATTTCAGTGGCGCTCCCCCAATTCCCGCTCCCTTGCCACACAACTTCCGAATCTCCTCCTGACTATAAATAATTTGATGCTGTCTCTCGTAATGCTTCCGCAGCAATTCATTCATGTAATATCCCGTTCCGCATTCCTGACACATGAACGGCCTCAGTTTCCCGTGCGAGTATTTATGTTTCTTCAATTGCGAGCTCGACTTGAATTTCTGATCACATTGATCGCATGCGAAATTCCTTCGTTGTAAATGCACGGACGCAATGTGACCCGTGAGTGAAATGGCTTTGTATTGTTTTCCGCACATTGGACAGTCTTTGTAGTGAGTTTCGTGTTTCCGTTCGATGTGTCGTTGGAGGTCCGACTAAAAAAAAAAAATTTTATTAAAATAAAGGTTTTGGAGGTAAAAAAGACTTACTCCGTAAGTATATGAGATGCCACATTGATTGCAGGTGTGAGTTTTTACCGAATGATAAATTCGTTGGTGAGTTTTGTATTTGGACATTGAAGCACAAACTTTGCCGCAATCGATGCAAGTCACTTCTTCTTCGATTTTTGATTGATTTTTGCTCTTGACAGGTTTCGGGAGACTAAAAAAATATTTTTATTTAAAAAAAAAAATAAATATTAATTTAAAAATTAATTTATTTAAATTTTGTCCTGAAAATTTATTTTTAAAATTGATAAAAAAAATTAAAAAATATTTATGATTATTTAAATATTAATAAAATATTTTTTTTTTAATGAAAAGAACGAAATCAAAATAATTTTCACCATTATTAATTTTTTTTATTTTTTTTTTTTTAATTTAAAAAATCATGGATTAAATAATTAAAAAAAAAATAAATCATCAATTAAATTTATAATTTTTATTTTAATTTTATTATTTTTTTTTAATGAAAAATTAAATTTATTAAAAAAAATTTTTTTTTTTTGAAATTTTATGATTCTTTTAAAGAAAAATTAAATTAAAAAAAACAAAAAATTTGAAAATTAGTTTCTGAAGAAAAAATAAATACATAAATAATTAAAAATCTATTTTTTAACATAAAATTTATAGAAAAATTAGAAAAAGCTAAAAAAAATATTTTTTTTATTTTACCTAATTTTAATTTAAATTTTTCGAATTTTTCAAAGACAAAATTTAAAAATAAATTTCAAATCCATTTAAAACTACTAAAATTCATAACTAAATCTTATAAAACTCACTGTTTTCTGTACATATGACTAACGAGACTCGCCTTTCCCTTGGCACAATAACCACAAACATCGCAATAAAGCAACTTTTGTTTCTTTTTTTCTTGTTTCAAGTGACCTTCATATAATTCCTTATCCACAAAAACCTCGCAACACAATTCACATTGATAAATTTGCTTCTCATCCACTTGTTCCTGTACCATTTCTTCACTTTCTTGCACTTTTATCGGCTCCGCAAAGACATCATCGATGATTGCTTGAACTGGAAATGCATTTTCTGCCTCAGAAACGAACATTTCTGCTTTGAATCCTTGAAATTCGTGACTAACCGGAAGAATTTTCGTCAAAATTTCATAAGATTCGAGACATTTTTCCCGAAATTTGACTGCTTTTTGCAGGAATTTCATACAATTATCACAAAATCGCATCAATTCGGCATTTAAAGCATTTAACTAAGAAAAATTTTGATTAAAAATTGCTTTTGTAAAGGAATTTTGGTGATTTTCTTACATTTTTGTTCAATAAATTACTGTAAACTTCAAAAATTTCTTGTGGAATTTCTTGTTTCACGGAACAATTTTTTGATAAACATCCCAAACAACTTTCTTGTGACTCCTCAAGTAGCTCGGATTTAATTAAATTACTCATTTTAAGGGTTTTTGTGGAGAAATAATTCAATGTTTTGATTTTTTTGATGAAAACAAAGAATTGTCAACGCGATTTTGACAGCTAAAAATTCAAAAAAGTGAAAAAGTTCGTTATTTTTTTAAAGATTTCGACTGTATTTCATTCAAAATAAAATAAAATTTAATAACAAAGCGCAGAAAAGGGAGAAATTTTTCTATTTACAATCGACGATTCACTAAAAATCTAAAAAATAAGCGCATTTCAACAAATTTGTGTGATTTAATTAATTTTTTCGTCAAACATTTATCATCAATTGTCCTCACTGAACGAACTAACGCCACTTATCGACTGCGAAACTGTCGTCGAGCCGCCATGCGAGTTCTTCAAGTGGTCCAAATTGTAATACTCGGCGACGCGCGGCGGCGGTTTGTTACTCACCACCTCCGTGATATGCGTTATCAGCCATTTTCCGAGTTTCACAACCGCCACGTGCGCCGCAAACTGCAAAATCATCGCGCCAAAGCCCTTGTAGAGTCCCGCAACGCCCTCCGACGCCATTGTCGTGCGATAACAGTCGACGGGGCCCTCGTAGCTCGTCAGGATTGGAATAACGCTGTACCCGGTGTCGAGATTGTCGATGATGGTACGTGTGCCCTGCAACTGGATCCGATGCAAAATCGTCTCGAGCGGATAAAAAATGATCTCTGTGGCAATCAGCGACGTGAGCGTGGAGTAAATTTGTACTTCTTGTGTGACAATTTCTCGCGGGCGAGCTCCCTTCGCGTCGTACTTCCGTTGCATGAGTCGCGTCGTCATGCCTTTGATAATCAGCCCCACGATATATTTGGACATGCCTAAGCCGATGTGCGGGCCCACGAGAATCCACACGGGCAACATGCGACCTCGTTGTGGCGCACTCCAGGCAGCTAGTCGAGCAGCGCCTTCCCGAAAAACGTCAAAAACGCCGGGTTTTTCGCTGGCAATGTCACTTTGCACCGTTTCGACGAGAGATGCCGTGTAGAAGGGGACAACGGTGGCCAGGCTAATACACTTGAGTAAAATGTGTTGTCCGAATTGCTTCATTGTGGTGCGTGAGGTGAGTTCTTTGGGCCACGCGGAAAATTTGTAGATGATATCTTCGACGGCGAGAGACATGCCGCGCACCAGTAAGACGCTGCCGATGCCCTTCCACAGTGTCGTTATGCCTTGCCGCTGATGCAAGTGCGCAATCACAGGAATTAGTGTGAATGGAACGAGGTGATATTTCATGGAGTTGTGATGAACCTGAAATGGAAAATTAGAAAAATATCATTAGAAAATGTAAAAAAATAAATTAAAAATAAAGGTAAGTTTTTTTCGGAGTTGTGGCTGATTTTTTTTTAAATATTTTTTATTCAAAAATTTTTTTATTAAAACATTTTTTTTATTTTTAAAAACAAATTTTGTAGTTTTTCATTTATTTATTTTTTTTTAATTTCGCTTCAAATTATAATTTTTTTTTTTTTATTTTTTTTCATATTTTTTTTTAACATATTTTTGAGAAGCAAATTTTTCTTAACATTTCTGTTGAATTTTTTATAATCTTTTTCAATTTTTTTGAATTATTTATTTTAAAATTTTATTAATTTTTTAAGAAATTTTTTGATTCAGAAATTTAATTGAATTTTTTGTTTCGATGTAAAAAATTTAAAAAAAAATTTGTTTTTACTTTTAAAGCAAAATTTTCTTTTAATTTCTATAATTTTTTTTTCTGTTTTATTTATTTAATTTAATTTATTTTTAATTAGTTTACTAAAAATTCTTTTATTTATTTTTTTTTTTTCAAAAAAAATATTTTAATTTTCATTCGATTTTCAAGAAATTTTTTGATTCAGAAATTAAGATGATTTTTTTTCGATGTAAAATATTTTCAAAAAATAAATTGTTAAGAATTTTTTTATTCAAATTTTTTTTTAATCTTTTTCTATTCAACATTTTTTTATTTTTTATTTAATTTTTTATTTTAATTTTAATATTTTTTGAATTTAAGCTTTTGTTTTTTAATTCGATGCATTTTTTTTAATTTTTGATTTGAATTTGAGAAAAAATTTTTGAAAAAAAATATCGTTCAAAAAATTACCTCAGGCACAACTCCGACAAAAAATTATTACGAAAACATAAAAAAATTTCAAAATCCTACAATTTATAAACTTAAAATATCTCTAAAACAGTCATTGGAAAGCCATCTACTCCCAAATCTTCAGTCTTTTCTTGCATCAGCTCAATATAAGGCTGAATCACGGTAAAAACTCTCAACTTTTTCTCATTAACGCACATTTGCTGTCCGTACGAAGAAATTGCATAAGCAGAAATTCTCCCATTTTGTATAAAATGCAACATTGAACCAGCTTTTCCTAAATTTCCGCATTCTACGTCATTTTCTTCGACACAAATTTGTCGATTTTCATCCAACTGAGTGTCAAAAACTTTTTCACAAGAATTGTTTTCAACGACTGACACCCTTTTCTGCTTCAAAATTGTGTCAATTTGTCCCGTTTGATTGTGTAAGTCACCCTTGAAGGCAACGATAATCATTTTAGCGTCATTCACTTTCATTGGAACGTTCAAGAGACAAACCGCGATGACCTTTTTGGTATATTGAACCTCTCCTTTGATCATTATCAGTCCAATATCGTGTTTATAACTCGATCCCGCGGTTTTTTCAAACACAATTTCACCTTCATTCGGATACCAAGCGTAATTAATCCCAAAATCCTGAATACCGGAGCATTTTTCATCGTCACTTGTCGCGTTAAAAGGACAATCAATGCTCAAATCTCGCATTCCCGCACGAATTCCTGTTAGTTTTACGCCAATATCGAGTCCCGTGATGCAATGAGCGCTCGTCAAAACCATCGAGGGACTTATTAGACTTCCGATGCAGTCAAAAAAGGAAGTTTTTTGGTTTGTGTCTTCGTACCGAAGCAGTACAATCCATCGGAACTGCTGTACGGAAACTGCTTCGATCTGGTTTTGGCAAGTTTGAAACCGGTTGCTTGTCTTTGGGCAACAAATTTGTTTGCCAGGACAGTCGAAGCCTTTTTCCTCGTGAATGAGACACTCGTCGGGCGCAGTGCAGATCCCGCTGCTGCCGATATTCGTCGTGCACGGAAAATAAATCGAAAAAGCGGTTTTTGTGAGGAGAAAGAGGAGAATTTGAATGACAAACGAACGACTCGGCATCTTGTTGACGACTACTACTGGTTCCGATAACGAAATACTGTCACTGATAATTTTGCGTCGGTTTTGTGCGTGTTGTTGTTATTTTTTTTCCATCGATGTAGATTTATGGTTCATGGTTTAGGGCTAGTTTACTATATTTTAACGTTTTTAATCACATAGTCTTTGGCTTTCTTTTTAAATTGAGTCAATGTCAATACAATAGTATCACAGGTTTTAGTCAATTCATTGAAAAGTGATGCTCCTTTGTAAAAAACTGAATTTATTTGAAGATTTTGTGATGATCATAATAGATCGAAAGCTGAAAAGTTCAAAAAATTTGTCAAAAGTCTAAAAGCTTACCTGACATTGTCGTCGCAGCACCACAAACGGATGACTGAGTAAATTTTCCGTAATTAAGCTAATCAGTCCGACACTCCCGCCCACGTATTTCCGAAAAGACAGCTCCTCCTCGGGACTTTCAACGCGCAACGGCAAGTTCATGTTCTTATGTTTCCGTATCGGCAGCGTCAACACATCCCGATCCGAGTGCACGTACTGAAATTGTGTGTGCGGCTGATATTGCTGCTGCAACGTTGGCGGCAAATCGCCCGCCGTCAGACCCTGATGGTACGCACTCATGTACGGATACGTGTGACGCGGCGCAAAATCCGACACAAAATCTGCCTCATCTTCGCCTTCGCTGAATCTGCAACGAAAAAAAATCAATCCGGTGAGCGAAAAAAAAATCCGAGTTACATAAAATTTGAACCGTGATTTACTTACGAAATGTGATCTGCATGCGCCATTTAGCTAGTTTCGAGAGACCGGGCAGCGAAAATTCATCTAAAAACGGAAATGACACCGGATGTAAGACAGTAAGTTAGCTGATTAGCGGAAAAGTTTTCTCGCAGAATTTTCGTATGGCGAAAAAAGGCAGATTTTTCAATAACAAAACCGAAGAAGAGTGGCGGCTTGTGAGTGAAAAGTCGATTGAGAGAGACAGATGTTGGGAGATTTTTTATTTGCACTGGGTTTCGTATGTTTTACGTGGTGTGTAGTGTTTTTCACACATTTGTGTGTGAGAATTGAAAAGTTTCGCTTTGGGAGTTGAATGGATTTGAATTTTATCGGACGTTATTTTAATTCAAATGTTTCTGAAGTAAAAACAAGAGATGCGATAATTTCTGATAACTTAAATTTAATCTTTAAAGAAAATTGGAAAGAAATGATTAAAATTTAATAAAAATGTAAAAAAAAATCTTCATTAATTACAATTTGTTCAAAATTTATAAAAATTAAATTTTTATAAAGCCTTAAAGTATGCAATATTTTGAACATGTTTATAAAATAATTCTTGCAGGAATATTTTCGCGCGTATTTTATTTTATTACCGTTATTGATGTCAAAATTCATTTTTTTTAAATATCATTATTTAACCTGACATAATACTTAGTCAAATATTTCTTAAATTTTCTCCTTTTTAAATTTTTGAAAAAATTTTCTAAGACTGGTGTTATTTTTTTTTATCAATTTTATTTAAAAAATTTTGAAATTTGAAATTTTTAATAGACTAAAAGTCATTATTTCCTTATCTTTTTTAAATTTTTTTGTAAAAAATATTTTGAAGAAAAATAATCAACTTTGTTCATTCTTAAAATTTTTAAAAAACTAAAAACAAAAAAACAAAAATATGCAAAATCGTAAGAAGTTCTTTTAAAAATTGGTTTGAAAATTAAGTTCAGTTCATTTCGGTTTTTCAATCAAAAAATAACAGAAAATGTGAAAAATTTCCCTTTTTTTGAAAAATATTTTTGTTTTTCTCCCTTTAATTTTTTTTTAATGATAAAAAATTAAATTAAATTAACGGTAATAATAATTAATGCGGGCAAAATAAAAAAAAAATTGAAAAATTTAAAGAAAATGAAAAAATTTTAAAGTGAAAATTTTTCATAATTAAAAATTAAAATGTAATTAAAAAATGTCATTATTGACTAAATTTAAATGATTCTTTTGAAATACTTTGTAAATAATTTTTAAAATGAATTTGGTTCAAATTTTCATTAAAAAAAATTTTAACTTTTTAAATGTCAAAAAATTTTGAAAAATAAAACAAAAATATGAAAATTGTAAAATTTCTTTAAAAATTTATTTTTTAAAGTTAAGTTAAATTTCGGGTTTTAAAAAAATTAGAAAATTAAAATTTTTTAAAAATATTTTATTTTTGAAAAAAAATTTAAAACGGCCAATGAAAAAATGAAATTAGATCTAACAAATTTTTTTTTTAAATAAAAATTGTTGAAATTAAAAAAAAAGAAAAGAAATCAATTTTGCTAATAAATCTTCTTCTGAACAAAAATTTAAAAAAAAAATATTTATAGAATTAATTACATTTAAATAGACGATATCGACAATTTTTTTCCGATAAAAAAATTTTTTTTTTCATGACAAGTAAGGGACTAAATTTTCATATTTTACGACTATTTCTTCGCCACTTCACAATTTTCTTAACACTCTCCCATCAAAAAAAAAAAAAAAAGAACATTGATAATAATGATTTTTTGGTTTTCCGTCGGTCGTCCCAAAAAATATAAACAAATGTGTATCGCCGTTCTTAGTACCGCAAAATCCGAATGAATGAAGGAAGACTACCTACCCGAGTACATCAAAACTTTATTTTTGTTAATTTATTTTTTTGGGGGTTTCCTTGTCTCGTGCCCTTTTTTGCTGTGCGTGGTGTGTGTCGGTTAACAACGTAAATAAACAAAAATAACACACAAGACAAGACAAGAAGCAAAGCCGAGACACGGACACATAATAAAAAGAAGAAGACGGTTAAGGTTGAGGTCACAAGTTGATTGTACCATCATCAATTAGTTAATCGCATACGTACACGACGCGACGCGCATTATGCCGTAGCGTAGACAGGAGGATGTTTTATGCACCATCACACCCGTCGTCGTCGTCGTCGCTTGCTCCGTCATCATCGGTGTTTTTATTAGGACATTAACCAGAAAAACGAAAAGAAATTCCGAGGAAAGTCATTCAGTGACGTCACTTTTTTATGATGCTTTAATGGTAATTTATCGACGCCCCGGCTTTCTGACACTCCGGGAAAAAAGGTAAGGCAATAAAAATTGTAAAAGAAAAAGAAAAAGAGGTCAATGTCGTCGTTCACCTTCATTTATTGACCGAATTTTCCCTCCCCGAGTTAATCTCCCCTTCATTTTACGAGTTAATTGAATTTTGTGATTGAAATGCGGTTTGTTGGACATTACGGAAATGTAGGTCATTCAACAATAATTTAGTCAATGATGTCGCTTCTTATGATCTTGCTTATAACAACATCTTATGTGGACCTCTTTATTACACGAATTTCGCTCGATAAATGTCGTGAAATGACCAAACTTTTCTTTCGTTCGTTCCTCGCATGTTTTTGGTATATTTTATTATTAGAAAAAAAGAAGAAGAAAAAAAACTGTCATGCGATAACAACGAAAATTCACATGGCCAGACCACTACTATCACTTATTTGCTTGTCACTTGTCTAGTCTTTTCCCTTTTTGGACACTATCACGCTCACGAAACGAAGATTAAAGGCTGTTTTCGGTATTTTATGGATGACTTTGGTTACATCTCCTTTAAAAGTCGAAAAAAAAAAACTTACCAAACAATAGTCCGTTAAATGGCACACTAATCAGATAATTGCCGTTGATAATTTCGCCATTGTTGAACTCGATTGTCAAGTCATGGTCTCGAATTTCGCTCCTTCGGTTTTTCTTTGGCGCGCCTGAAATGAAACAAGACAAACACAAAAAAAAATTAAGAGGGAAAACTGTGTGTGACATATATTTGAATGTTTATCACACACAGTTTCTTTTGTCTTTTGTTCCCCACACTCTTTCTTTATTCCTGCCACGAATACGTGGTGTGTCAACAACAACATTATGTGTCTTGATGATCTTCATGATAATAATAATAATTGTTGTTGTCGCTGGTAATATGTCTCTTAAGACGCAGCCAGCAAAACAGTGAAAAAGAAAAGAATGAAGATAATCGAGAAAAGTTGTTAAAAAGAAACCGTTTAAGAAGTAATTAGGAAAAATTACTTTATTACTTTTATTGCACCATTGAGAGCTGCTCTATTGCGCTATTATTTTGCACCTCTTCTTCTTGTTTTCTTTTGTTTTTTTTTCACGTTGATGATGAAATGAGTCAATTAGACTTACAACTGAAAAGTGTTTCTGTTTGAACAAAATGAATGTGAAAAAAAGTTAAAGAGTTTAAAAGTGATAAAAATCAGAGTAATAAAATAATTTAAAATTTTTTCAAGAAATTCTTAGTTTAGTTCAAGGTCACTTTAAAACTTAAGGTTATAATAATACCTAATTTTTCCAATTTTTTAAAAAATTCCAGTAATTATAAAACCTTAAAAAAAATCAATAGTTAAAATTTTTTAAATTAAAATATTTAAAATTAAATAAAAGATTTTAAAAATTTAGGCCGCTCCACATGAAACTCAATAGTTTTGTCCGATGCCCCATTTTAAATTCGAAAATCCAATGGGGCGAATTAAAAAAAAAAGGTAAAAATTTCATCAAAAATTACCGTTTTTTTTTGTATATTTTTATAATTTTTCAAAAAAATTTCAAGAAAATTTTTCAATTTTAGAAAATTATAGAAAATAATTGAATTTTTTTTTCAAAAAAATTTTAAAAATTTGACAAGAATTTTAGAAAATTAATTGACTAAAAATCACAAAAATTTTTTTTTCAAAAAAAAAAAAAAATTGACAGTTATTTTTATGATATTCATTTTTTTTTTTTAATAAATTTGTTTTTAAATGAATTTTTCATACACAAATATCAATGTAAGAAACTTAAAACAACAATAATAATTTTTAACGATAAAATATTTTAAAAAATGGCATTTTGTATGAAAAGAAGTATTTCAAATTTTTTATTTTTTTGGACAAAACCAGTGAGTTTCATTTAGAGCGGCCTTAATTAAAAATTAAAAAATTTAATTTCATACATTTCAATAAAATTAAAAAAAAAAATAAAATCATTGGATAGAAAATATTCAAAAATAAATTTAAACAAAAAGCAAAATATTTTTAAAAAATTTATCTTAAAAATTTTTTTTTTGTTGATTGATTTTGATAAAAGCTGCACAGACTTGATTGCGTGATTAGATTTTTTAAGTTAAAACTTCAATGAATATTGTTTCTGTGAATTTAAAAAATAACTAATATTAATCAATTAGAATATATTGAGATATGAACTTTAAATTCCATTTTTGGAAAAATCTCTTAATTTTCCAAGAATTTTCCATGAAACGTTAAACTTTTCTTCTTCAAAACCTCAAGCCATTTATGATACATAACAAAAAAAAATTCAAAGAGATACGACAAACAGATTTTAAGTTAATTTGTTACAGAACTCAAATATATTTTAAATTTAACCACATTCTAAAATTATTTAAAATAAAAATTAATTTCTTTTCAAGAGTAACTTTTTTTTCTGTTAAGTAAATGTGTGTTTTTGTACACTTTTTACGCACTGGCATGATGCATTATAGTAGTCCGAGAAATCCGGAGTCGCAGACTGAGTTTTCAGAGGCTTGATTGCTCTTGTTACTTAACTTTGGCGCTACGTAAGGCAATTAGTATTGGTCACGACCAGGGATAGTTGCGAAAATTTTCCGATGATGTTCACTGACTGAAATGAACTATGAATATTATTTTATAAAAATACTGACAAATAAAAATTGACTGTTTAAAAAAAAAAAAAAAAACTTCAAAAAGTAAAAAATTTTAATTAATTTTTTTTTTCAAGAATTTCTTAAGGATAAAAATAAAGTTTTTTTAAGCTACACATCAACTACTAAAGAAAAAACTAAAGCTATTCAATATTCCTTTACTTTAATTCAGCAACTGACCAACACATCGACACGTGTTTCAATTTCCCACAAAGTCCCTTTCATCCAACGAAAACATCTCATCTCGAGGACCGAGGCAAATCCAATATCTCGTAAAATATAAAAAGGTGACACTTTTGTTTCTCTCTGGAAATTAATAAAATAAAATTACACAACTTTATTGAAAACGAATCTCGAATCTGTATTTTCTCTCTATTTTCCCATAAACAATTGTTGGGACCTTTTTTCTCGGTCTGTTTTGCGAGGCGAAATTTACTGGACACACATAAAGTAACCCGCGCGTCTTTTGGAATAAAACCATTAATGCAACGACATCGACATCGACGACGACCGGTCATAAAATATGAAATGCAACACCGGTGTTCGAAATAGTTTTTTCCCTTTCTTGCCCTTCTGGTTCGATATTATTAGCGTATGTGACATTTCTTATTATTATTTTTTTTTCCTTTGCTGGTCTGTTGTTGTTCTTAGTCGTCTCTCTCATAAAATGTAAACATAATTTTCATTTTTTTTTTCGGTGAGGACCCTTTTTCTCGCAGTGTCGTATATTAAAAGCCATATGTGTGTCACACAAATAATAAGGATCATCTTATTTTTTGCTCGGTCTCTCTCTCGTACTCTGACCTAATCCTTTTGTTTATGATATTTTTCAGAGTACTAGAATACATAATCGTAATAAAAATATGAAAATTATTTGTTTTTTTTTCTCTTTGCTTCCTGCCAACGTTTAAAGCTGAAGAGGTGGAGTAGAAAATCATATTTAAAGCATAAAATATTGGATGGACGTGAAATGGAGGAAGGCATATGGTGTCATGATAATAACTAAATTTTGTGCGGAAGTGGTTGGATTGTAAAATCTTCGTTATGTTTGTTGGTTTGGAGTTTGGTCTTGGATATAAAAACCCGGCAAGCGGCTGTTCTGATTAAAAGACGTCATAAATTTGATGAGTGCCGTAAATTTTGTGAGTGTGTAGTTTTTTTTTGTTACTCTCCTAAAAAGTTTTATTGGTTCGTAAATTTTTTTTTTCCAAAACTTTTTTTATGTAAAAAATTTCTACAAAAATTTTTAACATAATTTTCAACTTTTATTAATTTTTTTTATTGAATTTTGCCAAATTTTATTGTTTTTTCAACAATTTCTTGAAGCATCAAAAACTGCATCTCTAATAAATTCTTTTGCAAATTTCTTTACTTTTCTCGTGTGGTATTCAACTTTTGGCATTAACTCTTCAATGCATTTTCGGTAGTTATATCTTGAAGTAAGAGCTCTGCAATATTGTTTCTCTTCACTTCTGTTGAAATCTTCTTTCATGTAATCCACTTGTTGTTGCAAATATTTAAAGTTGTTGGTAACATTTTCCACGGCTTGTTTAGTTTTTTCTGGACAATAAGATCTTGTAGCTGCTTCGGTGCTGGACATTGCGAAATTTTTCACACTTTCTAAATATTCTAGTAGATCAGCTATGGGTTTAGTTAGTTCAGTACCTCGTTGGATATTTCTCAAAGGTACTTTTGTGGTAGTTATTGACTGTAAAATGGGACGAAAAAAATATTCGTAGGAACGACGATTTTCAGTAATCCATTTGTCGCTTCTCGAATCACAATTTACACTTGAAATTGCAATTATTAACAACAAAGTAAGTTTATTCATTTTTTTAATGAATTAATAAATGTCACTGTTTTCGGTTTGAATGTTTAACAAGTTCTAACGCTTATTGAACGATATTGGTTTTATTTATATTAAATTGAAATATTTGCATAAGGCTATTTCAAATTGTATTTAGATTTTTTAATGATAATCTCCTGATATTTAAAATATTTAATTTTTTTTTAATTTATTTTATTATTAAAATAATTTTTTATTTAATTAAATAATTTTTTATTTTTTTATTTAATTTTTACTATTTTTTTTTATTATTAAATAATTTATTTATTTATTTTGTTAAATAATTTTTTGAATTTTTTTTCAAAGTATTTAATTTTTTGTTTTTAATCTTTTTTTAAATTAAAAATTAAATTAAATTTTATTTTTAAATTAAATTAATTAATTATTTTTTTACTAAAAATATAATTAATTAATTTTAATAATTTATGTAAAATATTTAATTTCAATAAATTTAAATTTTGTTTTGTTTTTGAAAATAATAATAAAAAAAATCATTAATTTTCTTTTAAAAAAAACTTATTTTGAAAATTGTAAAGGCTTTACTTAGAAAATTTTTACGAGTTTTATTAATATTTACCGCAGAAAGTTTTAATTTCTATTAACGTTGAAGGTATAAAAACAAATAAAGGTGAATTATAAAAATTAAATAAAGTACACAAGGTCGTTCGTGTACGTAATTTATAGATAGATACAATCCACGGAAGTTCCCGGAATACCGTTAATTCATATATCGTCTCTTAACCTGTTCTAAACTTACTTTAAACAAAGTTGTCTTCTTCATTTTCAAATAATTTAAATCAAAATCCTTCAAATTTTAATATTTGTCAATTTACTTGTTGTCCAAGAAACCATTTCTTCTGAGAAAAAAAATTATTTTTTCATATATTCATCAAATTTCTTTTTGCACTGGACATTTTTCACTTCCACTCTACTGATAAGAATCCGAAATTACCATATCACGTAGCGCCATGGCAACCATCGAGGTAATCTCACGTCATGTATGTAAATTGTAAATAAAGTCCTTTTTGATGCCATCGTCAAAGAAAATTAAATTAAATTAAATTAAGTAAACATGTATCAGGGATAAATCTGATTCGTATCATCATAATAATCTTCGTCTTCTAGTTCAGCCATATCAAATTTTAATTTTTCATCTCATCCTTCTGCTTTTCTTCCTAACTAATGTGGACCACGTGTGGTGTGGGTATATTAAAATATTTAGACAAGTCGCTTGTTTTCTCATCAACCCAATTCATTAAGGAGATAGTTTTTGCGACGTCGATACGTTTCATCTTGATGACGACGTAGAAGAAGAAGTTTTGACGACCAAAGTATAACGAACCGTCATTTCATTGTATCGCTGCCGAACATTATTAAATGTAAATATAAATTGTTGTAAACTATAAAATAACATTCTCGAGTGTGAGAGACTAACTCGATGTTCATCGAAAATATTACAAAACTTTGTCTTGTGCGTTGGCGAAAAATAACGGCAGCTGGCCTCCTTCGATGATGAAGTGCGGAGAATATTGGGGAAGAAACGTACTGATAATAAGCGAAGAACAAAAAAAAACTTCAAAATTCAAATACTCGCATCTATAAATCTTGGAAAGATAGACGCTCAAGGGAGAATTCACCCCGTAAAGGCCTTCTCATACTAGTTCAGAGTAACAACAAAAACATTTCGTTTCGGTCGATATAAAACAAACACCGCACTAAATTTTACGAGCAATGAGATGTATATTAAACTTAAATAGTTTTCCATATATTTATGCCGCAACGTTTTATATGTACGGACAAAAATTTTCACATAACCATATCTCTCTCTACTTTTACTTTTTCGCCTATGTTCATGTTCAATGTTCGTTCATGTCCTAGTAAATATGTATATAAATATAAAGAAGGCCATAACGTATATTTTATGTAAACAACAACTAAACAGATGAAAGTTGTATGTTTTAACAAAGATAAATTTCCCTTTCATTTTCACATGCGTTGTTGTTGTTGTTGTTATTGCTGTCTTGCTGCTGCTGCCTTGCGATGTGAACCGACACACACAGACACTTTCTCTCACATTTAATATGAATGGTCTTTTAAGAACAGATAAATGCTTCTACTGCCTTGCCTCTGAACGAGAGATGCCAACAGAGAAAATAAATCAATTATTTAAATTAGGTTTTTCGGCAAAACTAACACACATACACACACGGATATGGACAGAGGAAACACATACACAAGAGAAATGTAAATTATAGATTTTGTATTTGTCACTTGTTCTGGCTGGGAGAGTTTTCATTTCATTTCAGGGGGTGGTTGTCAATTTCTTGTGGTATGCAGAGAAAATAGTTTTGTTTTGCGTGTTAATTTTAAGGCCAGACCAATATCGTAAAAAGTAGGTCCTCGTCTCATATAAAACATCTCATATACTCAAAAGCAGATTTCAAGAAAAAAAAGATATTCCATATATGAAGAATGTTCTCTTGACCAAGATGCAAATATATAGTTCCATAACTTAAAACTTCGTCATGCGATTTATTTTTTAAGACTTTATTTCCTCAAAGCTTGTTTGGCTCGGCATTGTCGATGATTTCCGTTGACGAGTTCCAATCGAATATTTCTTCAACAATGATCCGCAATGACCAAACGTAACCCCAATGACTATGAAAACTCAATCAATTAATTAAACAATCGCTTTATTCTTCCAAAATTATCCAAAATATCACCAGCACGTCTATCCTCTTTTCTCTCTGCCACAAAAGGGGGCCCTCCTTTAGAGTTTCTCCGGCGAAAACTACCGTTCAACCGTTTGTTGGTCTTCGTTGATGGATCTTGTAACACTTTCACGTCTTGACAACGGGCTTGGGCGAAATTCAACACGACGACTCGGCGATGGCTGCCTGTCAGTTTCTCCTTTCTCTCTACTAAGTTTGTGCTTTTTCATAATTTTTTTCTTTGCAACTTCATTAGCTGTTCTCATCTAGTAGCAATGATCGCCCAGTGGGAAGTTTGGGCCTTATTTTTAGACCCTCAGGGTCTAAAATAAAGGCCTTAAAGAGTTTTCTTAACAGTTTTCCAACTTTTTGTTGGTTTTTTGAAAATTTTTTTTTAGAAAATTGAAATTTTGAGTAAATTTAACCGTTCTTTCTGATTATAACTAAAAAGTAGAATTTTCAACGAGCATTAAATATTTAATTTATTCAAAATTTCATTTTTCTAAAAAAAAAATTCTCAAAAAACCAACAAAAAGTTGAAAAACTCTTAAGAAAACTCTTTAGGGCTTTTATTTTAGACCCTGAGGGTCTAAAAAAAAGGCCCAAATTTCCCACTGGGCGCCAAGGAAGCTGCAAGATCATACATTTCCAAAAGCAAAATTGCATTAAATTATGACAAAAACAAAAATTATTTTCAGTGCTTAACTTACCTGAAGTGCCTTAAAAGGATTCCTACTTTTTATCCCTGTGATGCTTCATCTCTGTTTTTTGCTTTAAGTTACATTTCAGAAATTAATTAATTTTTTTATTCATTTTTAAATTTTAATTTTAAACCTGAACCATTTTAAAAAGTTTTTTCGTAAATTAAGTTTATTTTTTATACAATTCGTTTAGTCTTGTTAAACTTTAAGAAAAAACTGAAACAAAACTTACCTAATTTCCATTTTTGTCAAGTATCAATTTTCTTGCTATCAAGAGAAAAATCATCAAGAATTTTCTGTTAATGAATTCAAACGTTTAATTCAAGTCCACATAATCATTAAGCGAATTGCGCTCGAATTGCTGATTATTATAACTATTATTACAATTTCACACACAGTTCCGCCTGTTATCGACGACCATCGCCATCTCTTTTAATATTCAACGACACGCTGCTCAAACATTCATATGCATATCTTGTCAATTTTTGCCCCCTTTTTATACTTTGAGGTAATAATCATAATATTCACTTTTATATGCTGAGCGTTTCATTTCGTTCACATCTCTTCGATATTTTTTTTTTTCGTTGAACCTGAACTTTTGGACATCGATGTGAAACGATGGACACACATACAAAATATTGCTAATATTTATGCGAAGAACATTTCCGAAATAATTTCAACAGAATGTTACACAGCACAAAATTTTCATCTATAACATTTCCTATGATGATGCTGCTGATACTGATGTTGATGATGATGATGTCCATTTAAAGCAACAACACACTGCTTTCTCTGCTGCCATGTCGTGAAAAAGCAGAAGAAGTGAAAGTGAACGCAAACAAGTGTAAAGAAAAACGAACGAAAGAGTAAACGTTAAAATGTATAAGAGAAGACAACAATGCTCTTGCCGCTTTTCGCATAAGCAATTTAAGACAGGATGGTCAACGACAACGACGACGTCCAGAAATCGATAAAATCACCCCCTTCCTACCACAGCTTTTTTACATACTTTCGCAACGCACGAATATATAGAGCAGAACGTTCGCTTGCTTCGTGTATGTAACGTCCATTCTTCAATGTACATTGCAAAAGTGATAGAGTTGAGAAAGAAGAAAATCATCAGGAAGGAACCCCCCTTATTTTATATTTTCTCTGCTTCTGTGTGTGTTGTGTGTTCGTACATGGTCATATGCTTGCAAGTCTACTAAATTTTTGAATTATTCGTATGATGATAAAAAAATATTTTCCTCTTGTACAAACGAACGAAAATTTGTAGGAGGGTGAATTTTGGTCATTTTTTCATTATTGGGCAAACGTGTAACTTTTCTGAACGTGAACATTTTAAGTCATATTAAGTCATGATAAGTCGTTTATTTTATGAATCATCAGGTTTGGATTGATTCTTTTTTTCTACCTTGGTTTTTAGACGATATATATTCAGTTCTTTCAAGGCTAGTTTACCTAACTTTGATATAAATTATACACTGATCACTCTGGAGCATTAGTTGAATATTGCAATACTCCTTAAACTAACTGCTTTGGCTAAATTTTGGTAATTTTTTTCCAATATCTTTGAATCCTCTTGCTTTTATGGTAATCATAGAATTTGGATTTCTATTAACTTCAAATCGACAGTTTTTTGGCTATGTTTGCAATAAAAGATATTCGCTTAATTGTTTATGATATATTGACCCAAGTTGCTGTTAAAAACTCGTAATTCATTTCAAATTCACAGTTCTTTATCGTTTATCCTTTCACTGGTTTAAATATTGTATTGCACTACTTTTTTTTTTCAAAAATACTCTATAAATCAACTTTAAATGTGCTATTGGACCTTGAGTTATCTTTAGAATTTAAATTTTTGTTTAATTGTTGCTCAAAAAGTTGGCCCTCCATGATCCCTATGTAAATAAAAAATTTTTGATAATTTTCGAAATCCATTTCGGAAAATCATGATGGGAGTAACCTTAAAAGAAAAATTTCAAAATTTAAGTGAACCCCCTAATCTCTTTAAAATAAAGCAAGCCGATTTTTGCTCCATTTCTTGGCATGATGTTCTATGATTCTTACACGTTTGACGTCCCCAAATTTACAAGGCGCATCTTTTTTGAATGAAATCACAGAATTTTTGTTTCTAAGATGTTACTGATATTCTTCTATAGTTATCTTTAGATTTAATACCAATTTTTCTTTAATTGTTGCTCAAAACTAAAAACAAATTTAAAAATAAATGATTTTACTTTTTCATCCTCCTCTAAAAAATGTAAATAAAAAATTTTTGATAATTGTTCATTTTAGTCAAAAAAAAACAAAATTTAAAAATAAATGCTTTTTAATTTAGAGCCCTAAAAAGTTAAAAATAAAAGAAAATTTTGCAAGATTTAAGTAACAGAAAAAGACATTGAAGTCCAAAAACTCGCTTAATTTTCTTTTATTTTTAACTTTTTAGGGCCCTAAATAAAAAAGCATTTTTTTAAAATATTTTTTTTATAATTTTTTATTTTATACTTTTTGCCCCGAAATTCATCTTTTTCCCAAAAGTAAGCAATCATTGTCAAAGCACACAATCCACACTTGTGCGATATAATTTATTCACTCAATTAGTTTTTGAAAATAAGTTCTCGAACATTCTATGAACTTTCTAGAACATTCTACGAAGCCCCAATGCACATTCTAAAACCTTTCCCCAAAAACGTCAAACAAACCAATCCGTTACTTAAAATTAAAGTTACAATTTTTATGTAACTAAGACATAACACGATGAAATAATTACATTGAATTTCAATAAAAAAAAAAGCATATTATATGTTCCATAAATTATACAACTTACCATATAACTTAAGATCTTACGTTCATTTAAAAACGTTACACGTTTGCTCCCTCAATTTTTAAAGACGTAGAGCAAAATATCCAACTTCACCGGTGGTTTTTACATCAGTAACTGCGTGTGCGTGGACATCTGTGTCAGCTTCCTTCTTGTCTTCTACTTTTTTTTTTAAATATATTCAAGGCAATGTGTACACAAGCAAGTCAGCAATGAAAGGAGTAAATGAATGAAATGGCCGAGCCAAGAGAATTTCAAAATTCCAAGCACGTGCTTGGTAATGAGATAAGGTTTATAGTAAAATGCACGTCGTCGTCGTCGTCGCTACAGTTGGTAGTTGAAAAAGCAGAAGGGAAGGCAAGAAGTACATGAATTGCCGATCAACTTTTTTTTTCAAAATAATGCTAATAATAATCATCATCATCATGTGTCTTCATTGCCTGGATAGTCGTCGGCAGAAAAAGTTATCAAACAATAGACAATCAGCTCTTTCACTCAATCTTGATTGAATTTTCCGCTGGATCAGCATTTTTTTATAGTGTTTCGCTTCAAAAATCAAACTGCCCCGAAATTCATCTTTTTCCCAAAAGTAAGCAATCATTGTCAAAGCACACAATCCACACTTGTGCGATATAATTTATTCACTCAATTATTGTTCCAGTTCATAGTCACCTCTTTCGATTCTCTGCTTTCTACGCACTTTCCGAAGCAACACCAAGGCTGACCACAATGTATATATATAAAACTTCACTCCTCTTCTAGATTAAATTAAGCACAAAAAGCAGTAGATGGACTTTTTTGGACATTGCTTAATGGATGTGGACTTACAAGTTTATGCAAAAATATAAACGACATAACGAGCAGAAGTTTGCGTGTTTCCATGCGTGTACGAGAGAAAGGAAAATGTTTTCTCTGTAAAATTTATGTAAATCCATTTATTAAATTGATTATAGAACAGACTAAAATGACCATAGAATTATTTATCATTTTGAAAATTTTCTGGCATGAGTGTGCTGGCGTTTTTGCTTTTTATCGCATAAATGTTTTTTTGTTCACACTGTTAAAATATTGAAATTTTTCTAAAGGAAAAAAATTTTTTAAATTTATTTTAAAATTTTTTAAGCTAAAAATTAAGGAAAAATTATAATAATTATAAAAATATTCATTTTTTTATTAATATTTTTTTTATTTTTTAAAGATTTTTTTTAAAATTAAATTAATTTTAAATTATTAAAAAACTTTTTTTTTCGAAAAAAAAAATCCTCGTTTTTAGTTTCGAAACATTTTCGTTTTGCTATAAAGAAGGAGTTTTTTAATAAGGTTTAAATGTTTCTTATGATATTTTTTTATACTTTTCTACAATTCTTTAAAAAATTTTTTTTAATATTTTTGTTTTTCATTTATTGAAAATTTGTTTTTAAAATTTTTTAAATAAATTTAACTAATTGACCAAAATGATATTTTTTTTTTTGAAAACTTTTTAAAAATTCTTTCAAAAAAAAATTTTTTGAAAGTACTGAAAAACGTGTAATTTTTTTTAGTTAAATTAAATAATTTTTTTTATTAAATTAATTTGTTTTTAATGAATATTAAAATACTTTTTTACATTGATATTTAAATTGATAATATAAATTTAAAAAATTTAATTTTCAAATTGAAAAAAATTAAAAAATTTTAATTTTTAAAATAAAATATTAATTTTTATTTTTAAATTTAATCGAAAAATTTTCAATACTAATTAAAAAAAAAAATTTTTTTTGAAAATTTTTTTTTGAAAAATTATTAAAAATTTATTTTTTAATTCAAATTTACGGTTTTTTTTAATTTAATAAAAATTTAATTAAATTTTTCATAAATTTTTAAAGTTTTTCCCTTAGAAAAACAAAAATAAATTAATGGAAATTTTTGTAAATTTTTTTTTCAACTTTACTTCAGATATTTTTATTTTTTTACGAACCTCAAAATTTAACAGTGTACTCCTGTTAAATATATTGAAAATAAACGACGAAAGGAGACAATATTTACTTTTAGATAGATTATGGTTCGGCCAAAGTGTGTAGATTAGTAGTTTTTTGTTTGTGTGAATGCTACTCAATTTTGATGGCGACACCTCCAAGGGATGAGAAACAAGATGAAAAAATCATTTTTTACAGAAACGCTTCACTTTAGTTTATTCTGCTTTGCTTCATGCAAAAAAATGTATAACGAGGAAAATTTCAAAGCTAATGGGCACATCAGTAAAATATTCAAGTTTGTACATTTAAAAAATCCCCTCGAGCGATACTTTCTCAAGCAAGTAGCAAAGTTATTTTAGAACAAAAACACACGAGAGAAAATAACTCAAAAAACATAAACATGCCTTTATTTTAATGCTTAATGCTTATAATCCGGACTTTTGGTTGTTTTCTCTGTGTCCCTCCTCGGAAGCAGGATTACACATTTTGCCGGAATGTTTTAAAACAAAAGCGATACACACATGTGACATGCGACTTTCGCATTTCCTGTCACAAACACAAAAACTTATCTGACGCGATTTTCTTCGTATTTCTGCGAGCATTTTATCTTTAAATTGTATAAAAATTGTGTCCCCTTTAAAAAAAAAGTATTTCTACAATTTTTTTGTCTCTTTTTTTGATTTTTTAAGCTCGTACAATCAAGAAAAATAAATAAAATATACAAAAACCCCTTTCTTTCTTCCATTTATTATACGCGAAAAATTTTTATGCAAGAAAAAAATTTTCAAGAATTTTTTTTTCTTTTTCTTTGTTCCGTTATTCTTACACGTTCTTAAATTTAAGAAAGGAAAAAAATTAAAGTTACAAAATTATGATTATTAATATATTTATACATGAACAACGGACCGACTTTAATTACAATTTTGCAGTAACTCTTAAGGTTTGGTGCTACTTTCACGTGCTATTTCTATCCATGGATGGTAAGTTCATAACGGAAAATCCACCTATTTTAATTTAATTTTCATTAAAATTCATTGCATTTTCATGCAAAATCACAAAGTTTTTTAATGAGACCGCCGACGCGCAACAACGACGTGCCATAATTTGATATTCGCTTCGTTTCATTCGTTTTCGAAGACAGTTACTTTCTTTCCGTACCTCGACTGCGAAACGTCTGCTTTTTATTATTATCATCATAATCTCACTAAACTCCTGACAACTTTTTTCATTTCTTCGTGTTTCTCCTTCATCGCGATAAGCGACGAAAAAAACACAAAATTTAATTTTAAAATTAATGAAAAGTATAAACAATTGAAAAAAACATAAAATTATCATAATAAATGAATGAAGTTGGCTACGAGAAAGTTGGAGAGTTTCTGATTTTTTGTTTCGCATTTTATTGCCTCATCTTCATGCAGCGTTTGTGGTTCGCGGAAAGTAAATTTCATTCAATTTATGAACAAGAAAAATCAATTCTTGCTTCTTCTTTGCAAAGAATTTATGAAAGTAACGAAAAGAAAAGCGAGGTGCGTTAAAAATTGTGTCAGAACTTTAATGAGCGAGGGAAAAACGCAGAGTAATAAAATTCACTTGTTACCACTTTTAAAATTTATTTATTGCTATTACTTTTCTTTTTTGTTTTTGAAAAGTCTGGAAAATTCCAAAGGACGATTTTGACGTTAAAAAAAAAAGAAGTAACAAGTTAAGATCCATTTTCCGTGATCAATCATGCTAACAAGGTCGGTAAAAAATGAACGTGTTGCAAGGAGTCATTAATCAAATTTATTGAGAGAAAGAGTGAGAACGAAAACGACAGACCACTTAGTAATATTTCCCACAAGTATAAATGTTAAAAAATGTTAAATTTTGATACATTTGAATGTCAGTCTAATTCTAAATAAATTTAATCTAAAAAACTCTTTTAAATTTTTCTGTTGAACAATGACCTTCAAATGACCGCAGAGCATTGAAACTCGAGTAAAATTTACAATTTTTTGTCATGTCTGCTTTTTTACTTACAAATTTTCTCGTTTTTGATATATTGTGGCTGTTTGTTCTCAACATATTTCATTGTTTGGGTTGTTTGAAGGACTCTTGTATAAACACACAGACAGAAGAAGCAAGAATTTTTTTCTTATATATTTTCTATGTAAATATTTGAGTGTCCAGCTAGATGACACAGAAATTTACATATTTTGTGTTTCTTTTGTTAGCTTTTTGCTGGACCAAAGTATGGGAAGGGGAGTATGGAAAATTTCTGGCTTAAAAGTTTACTGACGTTAGAGCTTGTACGAGGAAAAAACTGGTTTGTTTTCATGAGTAATGAGCTCAATTGAACATAAAAAATTATAAAAAAAATATTTTAAAAAGATGCTTTTTTATTTGGGGCCCTAAAAAGTTGAAAATAAATGAAAGTTTTTCAAAATTTAAGCAAAAGAAAAAAGGCATTCGAGTCCAATAATTTTATTTCAATTACTTTTCACTTATATTTGAAGTTATTCTCACTTATTCTGGCCTCGCATGCTTTTTTCTTTTGCTTAAATTTTGAAAAAATTTCATTTATTTTCAACTTTTTAGGGCCCCAAATAAAAAAGCATCTTTATAAAATATTTTTTTTTTATAATTTTTTATTTTACACTTTTTAGTTAGGCCATTAAATTTAATTATTTCACTTTATGTCGCCTCCCCCTCCGATTTTGCCGAAAAAATTCAGGGGGAAAAATAAAAATAATTAAAAAAAAGGAAAATTTTTGACATTTTTTGGTTCTTTTTGATTGAAAAACGATAATAATGTCCAGTAAAAATTATAATTAAATAAGATATGAACTAAACTTGCTTTAAAAACGCATTATCTATCGAAAATTTGATGAAAAAATTTTTGAGTCACGTGACCAAATTTTTTATTTTTTCTTAAATTTTTATTTTGTGAAATTTTATTAAAGTTTTGACTTAAAAACTTAAAACAATAAAAGTAAAAATTATTTTAATGTCTTCAATCAACGATTAACGTTCAAAAACGTCAAAAAAGTTGTAAAAAAAATTAATTAAGGATTAATTTTCAGTAATTTGTATAATATGGCATTTTACTTCAACAGACATATTATTTAAAAAATTAAGTACAACTGCGTAATTTGATTGTTCAACGAATGTCAATTAAACAGCTGACTTTTGCATTTTTATAATAAACAAGTACTACATTTTGTTGAATTTCATAATTTTAACAAATTTATCATGACAAGTGAGAGGAAAAGAGAAGCTGAAAGATCAATTCAACCGGAAAAATTCTTTTGCGTTGAAAATACAATGAAACTTTCGGATATTGATGACTTAAGCAACGAAGTCGGTAAAATAAATTTTAGAACAATAACTTTTTTTCTAAATGACGTCATTTTCAGCTCTTAGAAATGATTTTTTCGCTTCTATCACGCCACGATAGAATTCTTTGCAAGTTGGTTTGTACACGATGGTACTTGATTTTGATGGAGTCTCCACTTTTTCGCAAGGATCGTCACATTTATTTCAATGATTGCATCCTAGATACACAAACTGAACCAATTTCTATTCTTATGGCGGCACAAAAACATTATGAAATCTTTACTTTTGGTACAATCCACAAAAACTATTATGAAAGACCACTTGACTGGATGACAACTCCACATATCCTGCAAAACGTCAAGGAAATTAATTTAGTTACGAAAAATTTCGATTTAATACCACCGAGACTGTTGATCGAATGTCCCTTGTTAGAGTCACTCAACTTTTACGATGAAAATGAGGATGCACAAAGTCCTGCGGAGCCGTTTCCTCCGAAGTATCTTAGCTTGGACTTCATGCCACTAATGTTGTTTGGAAAATGTTTCACTGACAAATTTTTCTTTCAGGCATCAAGGTTTTTGGTTTCGTTTGAGCAAGTTTTTCTAGATTGTGTATTACAAAACATAAAAATGGTGAACATTAAGAGTAGTTCCAATGAGCCACGAGATTTTACGAAAAGATTTTTACTCCAGTTGAAAAAAATGATTCCCGAACAAGCTGTTATCAATATTCATTTTGATAATTTACTATTTGATGATAATAGATATTTATCGAAAGACTTTGGATTAAAAACCTGGATTGATTTGTTTTCAACAACACAGACAAAATTCACATTAAATCATTTCAAGGTCAATTTCGGTGGTATGTCAAAGGAAGCTATTGAAGCATTTTGTGCATTAGACGTCACTTACAAAAACTTCAATTTGGAGTTTAAAGAATCCGACGAATATGACTATGACGAAATTGATAAATTTTTGGATGAATTGAAAGCAGAACAAATATCTTTGAAGCTCTCTGCTTTGCCACAAATTCCTGTGTTACGAAATTTTCATCGTATAACAAAAATTTGTCTTCGACAAACCGAAGACGTTGCAAGTCTGAAGTGGTTAGAACAAATGAAAAATTTGAAGGAACTGATACTTGTGCATAGAACTCTCGGACATTCTTGTACGTTTGGTCACGCAGCAATTAAGCTTGAAAATGTTGAAAAACTGGAAATTGACTCACCAATATTGTCGTCAAGGAGATGCCAAGAATGCTTTAATGCACTGAAGCAAAGCTTCCAAAATGTAAAGGAGCTTAAGATTGTAGCTGAATCTGCAGTACTTTTGGAAATAAGTTGCTGGAAAAAGTTGGAGACAGTAAAAATTGCGATACGAGACTTCGATGACTTTTTCGAGCTTGAAAAAAACTCGGAACAGTTTTCTTTTAGCATGTTGCGTGAAATATTTATTTACTTTAATCTTTCTGTAGAACCATGGAACAAAGAAAAGTTAACTTACTTAGTTGAACGAGCATTTCCATTAGTAACAGTTGTTTGCAAAACTTACTAATTACAAAGCTTGGCAAAAATATGCATTTAAAATTGGAAAATATGCAAAAAATATGCACTTATAGGCAAAATATGCAATTTTATGCAATTAAAAAATGCTATTTTGGTTGAAACAAATATTTTTTTTTAATAATTTGTTACAAAAACCAAAATTTTAGCATCAAAAATAGAACTCATGTGGAATAATTCTACAAAACCCTTAATCTTGGCAGAAACCCATGATACGAAAGGTTTTTTTTAGGTATATAATTTTTTTTAAATGGCAGATTTTGGAAAAATTTTGAAATTAAAATATTTAAAATGTAAAAATTTTTTAAAAGATTTTTTGACATATATTTAAATTAAGGAAAAAAGTCGATACAAACAGTTAAATAAATTTTCCAAAAACTTAATTAAACAGTATTTTTTGAACCTATATAAAATTGATTATTTTTGATTATTTAAGTTTTACTCATCTTTGTCGAAAAACGGTCGAAAATTATATCTAAAATTTTTTAGAATTTTCGTTTTTTGAAAAAAAATTTTTTTGGCTAAAAAATTTTCAAAAAATTAAAATTTTTGCAAGAAGTATGCAATATTATGCTCAAATTACGCAAAATATGCGCTAAAAGTCAAAATATGCAAAATGAAGTTGGACTCAAAAATTGAAATTGCATGAAAAAATTTCCCTATATTTGGTTTTTCATTGAAAGAAAAAAAATATGCATTTGCATAAAGCTTACTAATTAAATTTTAAGAAAAAATTAAAATTTTTGCAAGAAGTATGTGTTTTCAATATTTTTTGCACAAAAATTTTTTTTTTTTGCCTTATTCAATTCAAAAGTCTTCAAAAAAAAATTTATTTCCGTAAAAAAATATTTTTTATCAAATTACGCAAAAAATTGCAAATTTTTATATGGCGCTAAAAGTCAAAATATGCAAAATGAAGTTGGACTCAAAAGACTTGAAATTGCATGAAACGGATTTCCCTATATTTGGTTTTTCATTAGGACGAAAGAAAAAAAATATGCATTTGCATATTTTTGCCAAGCTTACTAATTACTCTTAAGATATATAATTTGTATTTTTATAAGAATTCAAAGAACTTAATAAAATTTTCTTAAAAAAAGCTGTCAAAATATTAAATGTATTCCAGCCTTGACTTAGTTTTTATAGAACATAGAACAATTTTCAGCTCGAACTTTTATTGAAGGTTTAAACACAGTTTTTTCATGTCTTTTCAAGTTTTTATCTTCTAAGAAACTAGATTTTTAGCAAAAATGTGATATAAAAAGTCTCAGTCAATACAAAATTCACAAAGTTTAAAAAAAAACAACTGAAACTACAACTTATTAACAAAACAAACCCACACATGATCAACTTAACTGACTATGTTTAATTTTACAAGACAAATATTTGCTTTTCATCTCTTTTGTTGTCAAAAATAAAATTTACAAAATAGTTGATCGTCGTTCTTTTGCCTTGTCTTCCATTCAAAATTTTCCACGTTGCTCATAAAACATCAAGAATTCTCATTTATTTCAAGTTTATTTCACTTATTTATTAAAATTATGCTCTAATAACAATTTTACAAAACAACTCCGCACTCCAAGTTCATTATAAATATCTAAAATTTCATCATTCATCGTCTTCTTCTGTCTTTCAGTCAGTTTCAAGATATCTCGAAGCACGATGGAAAATAATAATAATAAAAATAACAACAAGACTGCCTCTCATAAAGGATGAGAAAACCAAATATTTGCATTGTTGAAATATTTTGGACACAATATTATTCTTCTATAATTTAGTTCGTTCCTTATGGTGAGCAACTGTTTTCTTTACGCACCGTAGAAGAACGAGAGAGAGAGAGACGAAAAAGACAAGCGACACAAGATTCAATTTTAGATTATATTGTCTTTAGAATTTTGATGAAATTATTACGTAGCAGTGGGGTTGTTTTGCGATAAAAGGACAGCAGAGACATACCGGGACCGTTATGACATCCTTGCGTTATTTATTTTGACAGGCACACTATCCATCCACCTTGTAAGTCTTTTGTGTCGAGATTACACGTAAGAAATTCAATTTTGTCAAGTAAAAAGATATAAATATACGACATCGTGTTTACTTGGGTTCGCCATGTCATCGCTCGTAGTCGTCGACGGTAGCCCAAAGCGAGAAACATATTTCTTTGCTGTGAAAAATTTGTGTTTTGCAATTTAAAGAATTCAAGAGATACAGTGAAAAATTAGAAAAAAAGGTAAATTGGTAAAAAAACTTTATTCTATTTTTTTTTAATTAGTTAGGCCGCTCCAAATGAAAATCAAAAATAAAGTCCAAAATTTTTGAAAACAAAATGGGGGGGAAAATAAAAAAAAAATTTTTGAAATACTATTTTCATACAAAATGACAAAATTTTTAACTATTTTTGAGTTTTAAATATTTTTTATTCATTTTTTTTTAATTATCTTTTTTGAGATTTGCTAATTTAAAGTAGATTCAGAATATTTCATATTAAAAATTAAAAAAAAAAATTCATAAAAAATAACTGTCAAAAAAATTTGAAAAATAAATTCAGTAATTTTGTAAAAAAAAAATTTAAATAAGAAAATTTATGTTAAATTACGATTTTTTAAACAAAAATTATTAAAAATTTAAAACTTTAAAAAAAAAATTCTAAAAACATCTTGAAAAATTATGAAAATACACCTAAAAACGGCCATTTTTGATGAAATTTTTAACTTTTTTTTTTTTGCCCCATTGGATTTTCGACTTTTAAAATGGGGCATCGGACTTTATTTTTGATTTTCATTTGGAGCGGCCTTAAAAATTAATTTTTTAAGTGCTTTTGACTCATAAAAATTTAATTTTCGTGTAAAATTATCAAAAATCGATTTTTTTTTAAATTTATAAATTATTATTTTTTTTATTAATTCTTAATTTATTATTAATTTTGAATTTTTATTAATTTTTATTCAATTTTTTTTTAATTTTTTTTTGTCAAAATAATTTATTCATAGACTTAAAAGAAAAAACAAATTTAAAAAATTTTTTTTACGACAAAAAATAATAAAATAAAATGAATAAAAAAATAAAAAAAAATTAAATTAATTCAAGTAATTCTCCAAAAATTAAATAAAATTACACATTTTTTTAGTACTTTTAATTTAATAATTTAAATTTTAGTAATTAAAAATTACATTTTGTTTAAAGAAAATTGTTTTTAAAATTTTTAATCGATGTTCTTTAAAATGTTGCTCAAAAATTATCGTTTTGTAAATTTTATTTTTAAAAATCTTGTAATTTGTAAAATTTTTCATTTTATTTTTTTGACTTTATTTTTTATTTTGTTTCTAAGAACTGAAAATAATTTTTAAAAAAATTTACTAAAATTATTATAAAGCTTAGGAAAAAAAATATATATATAAAAAAATGGTCATCAAAATATTTTTACTTGCGAGACACAAATTTTTCATAATTTTCTCCTTTTGAATAAAACAATGAAAAATGTTTGTGTTGTCGTCAAAATCCAATTAAATTGCCGAGTTTTGTGAAAATACCTGGACTTGCCTCTTTTGGATATTTTAATTTAATGAGATATTTGTACAAAATTAAGCGTGCATGCCTTTTATTGTTACTATGATTATTATTTTGCGAGGAGGATAAATTCCTGCTGACAAAAGAACCTCATATGTCACAAGCACAAAGCGACTGGAAAAAAGGACAAATCACGTATATGATGTGTAAATTTGTTAACAAGGGTTCACTGCTAGTTAAATCATCGCTTCATGGTCCATATTAAGCAGGTCTCGGTGTGAATTTCAGTGGCATCCCATTTTCCGATTTGATTGTAAATGCCACCGATAAGCGCGGTTTGAAGTCCTTGTCGGCGAGTGTCACGTCAAATTGCGATATGATCTTCACAATTGCCGTTTTGGCTTCGAGCATTGCGAATTTTTGTCCGATGCAGTTACGGAGCCCGGATGAGAATGGTTGATAAATGTAAGGATTGCGATCGGAAGAAGAGATTTCCGTTAGCCATCGTTCGGGAGAGAATTCTTTGGGATTTGGGAAATATTTGGGGTCCATGTGGTTCGGATGGAAAGTTGTGAGGATGACAGTATTTTTCGGGATGAACATTCCGTTGAAATGGACGTCTTCGATGCACTTTTTGGGAACTGATGGGAAAATTGGATGGATGCGAAGAGCTTCTTTGATGACGCCGTCAAGATATGGCAAGGAGTTTAAGGACTTCATGGTCAAAGGAGAGTCTGTGATTCTAGAGTTGCGGATTTCTTCATAGAGATTTTTTTGTTTCGTGGGATTTTTGGCTAGTTGATACATAACAAAAGCTAAGGTACTTCCAGTCGTTTCGTGGCCCGCAAACCTAAAATTAAAAAAAAAAAAAATTTTTTTTAAATAATTTAATAAGAAATATAATTTTTTTTATAAAATCTAAACAAAAGTTTAAAATAAAAATAAAAAAATAAATAAAAATAAATTAAAAATTAATTAAGATTAATTTTTAAATTAATTAATTATTTAAAATATTTTAAATTAGAAAAAATTTTTTTTTTAATTAATTTTTTTTATAAAATCCAAACATGAGTTTAAAATAAAAAAGTATAAATCAATTAAAAATAAATTAAAATTAATTTTTAAATTAATTAATTAAAAAATAAATAAAAATAATTAATTTAATTAAAAATAATTAATTTAATTAAATAATTAAATTTTAATTAATTTAAATAAATAATTAATAAAAACGTAATTAAATTAAATTAATTAAATAATTTTAAAAAATAATAATTTAAATATTTTTTTTTAGTTCAAAACAATTCAAAAAGAAAAAAATCTGAGTGACTTAAAAATTTGTGAAAAAAAAACTTACATAAAAGTATTCACTTCAGCTCGTATCTCTTCATTACTCAAAGGTCTTCCATCCAATTCCGATTTAAGCAAGATATCAATGAAGACAGGCTTTGAATTTTCTTTTTCAGAAGTCTCATTTCCTGCTAATAACACTTCCCTTCGTATTTCTATCAAATTATTTACAAAGTCATTAATGTAATTGACCGTCTCCACTTGTTTCTTATAAAAATTCGTCAACTTCCAGATCCATTCAACGCGATAAAATGGATTAATTAAGCGCTCATAACAGAGAAACAGCATTCTAATCAATAAAAATTCAATTTTATGAATTGATTTCGATAAGATTAGTTAATCTTACTGCGTGTTTGCTTCCACAAATTTCGTTTTCGGGTCATTTTGTGAGTTAATCTTCACTCCCATCGCAGACTCGGAAATGACATCCAATGAAAATGCGTGAAAAACATCAAAAGCATCGTTGGTAGTTTGAAGTTTTTGTAATTTTTTCACCAAAACATCGGATTGCTCTTCAAAAATCTGCACAAAACGCTCCAAAATTTGAAAATGAAATGCAGGCGTCAACATTTTTCTCAATTTTTGCCATCTTTCGCCATGAGCAATGACCAAACTGTTTCCCAACCAAATCCGAAAGGACTCGTATTCGTCTGATTTGATGAATTTTGGATTATTTGCAATTATTTCTTGGAATTTTATGTCTCTGGTTGCTACGAGTTTAATATGTGCGAATCGCACTTTAATTGTGTCTCCATACAGCTTTTGATACTCCTGAAATTTGTGAAAAGCTAAAAATTTTTTAAATAATTTTTAACTGGAAATTTTTTAAAAATAGAATTTTTACCCAATTTTTGTTTGGCAGCCCCGTAAAGCTCCAATAAATTGCCGAAAACTGGAATCCAAGGTGGTCCGGGAATGTTCATACGGGCGTCTTCTCGCTCCCATTTCCATTGGACCCAAATAATGAAGACCAAAATTGCTAAAATTATCAAGTTGAGCATTTTTGTTGAACAGCTGTTTAATGACTGAAGGTATTTATCTGGAATAGAAATTATTTAATAGAATTTAAAAATAATCTTTGTGATAAGGTTTCATTTTAATCAAGATTATATAATTGGGTGAGATAAACTTTAAAAATTATCGAATGACTCATTTTAAGTCCCAAAATATGAAAAATGAGCGATTTTTAGCAGTTTTGACTTAATTTTTGAAAATAAAAAATAAATTAAATTTTTAAATTTTTTTTTTAAAATGAAATATAAAAAACAATTTTTGTCTAAAAATTTAATAAAAAATAAATAATCGACAAAATAATTTCTAAATAAATCATAAAATAATTAAAAATAATTTTTTCCAGTCTTATTGAATAATTTTAAAGAAATGTTTTCAAAAATAAATCTCGTTTATTACCAAATTTATATGTTTCTTATTAAATTAAATTTAAATAAATTTTTATAGGAAAAAAAATTATTTTTATAAAAATTGTAAAATTTATTTTAATAAAAAAAAATACTTTAATTAGTTTTTAAAAAAAAATTAATTAAAAAAAAAATTTTTTTTTAAAAAAAATTAACAAATTAATAAACAGAATTGAAAAATAAATTATTTCATAGAAAAAAATAATTTTATTTAAATAATTTATTTAAAAAATTAATTTTTTATTTAAAAAATTTAATTTAAATTAATTTTTTTTCTATTAAATTAAATTTGAATTTTAAAATTTATAAAAAAAATATTCATTTACCTAAAATTAAATTTTATTTTTTTTTATATAAATTTTTTAATAAAATATTAAAATTCTATGATTGAGATAAAATTATTTAAATTTATCCATTTAAAATTATTTTATTCATTAATTAATTTAAAATCCAGAAAAAATAAGAATTTCGCCTAAAATTTAAAGATTTTTGTAATTTTGAGGTTAGTTTATAAAATCTTCAGTAAAAATAACTTTTTTCCTCCTAAATTTGTCTCAATTAACTGCCAAACTGTTTATACTGACCTCAGTTGATGAAACATTTTTACCGTAAATGGCTCCTAATCTCCTACAATAACAAGCAACAACAACAAATAACTTTATCTTAATATTTATCAAGACTCTTCTTCGTCTTTTTTTGGTTTTTCTTACAAAATAATAACATTTCTCATCATAACAATGTCCTCTTCTTATCATCATCTCAACATCATCATCATTGTCAGTCAATATTCTTGCGGTGAAAACTCCGTCATCAGTACACGAGATGATAATAGTATCAATCACTTTTATTATTTGCCGTGTTATTGTTACGCCGTTTATTGATGTTAAATAAAATCTTTTTCGCCAGATTGAAAAATAAAATTACACGGATGGTAAATTGTTTACGTACCATTTAACGTCGCGCCGCCGTCGATGATCTGACATTTATTGAAAAACGAGAATTATTGATACAACTTGTTGTTATTCTCACATTGCGCGCCAAAAAATGTGTATCGGAGAGGGGGGAAATTTAATGCGATTTTAAATTTATTGTTGCGTTTATTTACATTTAAATGGGAATTGATTGCCTTACGCAGATTTGCTCCGCGTGAACAATTGAAGAGTCAAATATTGAAAACAATGAATTATTTACAATTACATGAAAATTCGCGAAAAACACTCGTTTGAATAAATACATAATTAATTTATTGAAATCTCATAATAGCGCCAACTGCCATGCTGGGAGAATTTATTTATTTATTATCATCATCATAATATTTATATAACGAAGTGCGTTCACTCACTGCCTCTGTCGTTAACATTTTGGGTGTTTTCTGTTTATTAATCATTTACATTAAAGGAGATGTACCACTTCCGCGTGCGTTATTTTTGCGTTGTGCGATGATGATTTATGCACGCGGGAAATGGCAAAATAAAGTGTTGTTGTTGTTATTTTGGTACGGTGGGAAAATACAAGAGGAAAAGTATTTTAAGTCTTTTTAGAAATTAAAGAGGATAAATAACAGATGACAAAAATATTACAAGAAAAGCTTTTAATTTTAATTTTAATTTTAATTTTAATTTTAATTTTAATTTTAATTTTAATTTTAATTTTAATTTTAATTTTAATTTTAATTTTAATTTTAATTTTAATTTTAATTTTAATTTTAATTTTAATTTTAATTTTAATTTTAATTTTAATTTTAATTTTAATTTTAATTTTAATTTTAATTTTAATTTTAATTTTAATTTTAATTTTAATTTTAATTTTAATTTTAATTTTAATTTTAATTTTAATTTTAATTTTAATTTTAATTTTAATTTTAATTTTAATTTTAATTTTAATAAAAAAAAATTTTAATTTTAATTTTAATTTTAATTTTAATTTTAATTTTAATTTTAATTTTAATTTTAATTTTAATTTTAATTTTAATTTTAATTTTAATTTTAATTTTAATTTTAATTTTAATTTTAATTTTAATTTTAATTTTAATTTTAATTTTAATGAAAGAAGAGAATTAAAACGCACTTGTGATATGAAAAAAGTGTGAAGTGAAAAAAAGACTGTGTCAATAGAATTTAAATTTTAATTTTAATTTTAATTTTAATTTTAATTTTAATTTTAATTTTAATTTTAATTTTAATTTTAATTTTAATTTTAATTTTAATTTTAATTTTAATTTTAATTTTAATTTTAATTTTTATTTTAATTTGAAAGGTAAATTAATATTCATCATATTCTATATATTTCCTTATCATTTTTTATAAATCTTTCACCTGACTTTCTTTTTTTTCAGCTTTGTCATGAAACATTTTAATTCAATGATTCGATTTTATAAGAATTTGCCTGAGACGCGTATAAAAGGGTTACATTTTTCCTTCTCTCCGGCACGTTGAAAAGGCGTCCTTGCAAAAATTTTAAAAAATAATTTAAAAAATTCTTAAAAAATTAGAAAGGAAGAAATCGAAAACATTTTTTACTTTTTTTCATTAGCTTAGGTTTAAAAAAAAAATAAGAGACTTTAAGGAAATCACTCAACTTCAATAAACTAAAGTTCCAACTCAAAAAAAAAAAACTTTCAGCTGCTAAAATTAAATTCACTAAATTCCAACAAAATTAAAGCTTCACAAATATTTTAATCTTCTTGTTCAATAAGAAAAAAAATTGTTACAACATTTCCTTGACTTGTCGACCGACAAACTTTAAAAGTATTTATTTAAAAATATTTAACTTGTTCAATAACGAAGAATTTCTTTCACACCAACCGACTTCTTCTTCACGCCAAAAAATCTAAAGAAAGAGGGAGAAAATTCAATAGAACTCAAATTCAAATGATTATTATGAAAATTATTGTATTTTAAAGCTACTTATTTATTTTCTTCCTCAAGCAATGTTGTTTTTCTTAAACATTTCTCCTTCTTTAAACGACGACGACGACGTTTAAAGCAAACGGACATTTCATTGAACGAGGAAGAAGAAGAGGAACAAGTTCAACGTTAATCATGATGATGCCTATTATTTGTTTCAGATTTATTTAATTTTATAAACATTATTCGCTACACACTTTCTAATGAGGATTATTTATGTTCTGTTGACTCGTTTCTTGTGTAGGAAATGGAAAATCAGAGACAGGAGGTGTTGCGTAGTGAAAAATAAATTAGTTTGAATCACGTTTGGGAATTTGGCACCGTCACTTTTTGATACTTTAATTATCTTTAATTAGATTGTTTAGCGCGTTGCCGTTCGCGTCTCGTTAATTATTGAATTACTTATCAATGAAAAATTTTCTCAACGCGCTAAATTAACCATTCATTGAAAGTTTATTTATTTATGATGACGGAAATTGTTTGAAAAGTTTATTTTTTTTCGTTGTAAATACTTCTCAACTGCAATTTATAATAAATTACTTCATTATTGAGTTGAACTTTTGATGATTTACTGAGAATCTGACGTCTTGTCGTCTAGCGATGAAATCAATTTTCTGTAATTTTGAGATAATTTCTTCATTTTTCTTCGATATAAAAGTCGTTTCTTCATAAAAATCTGTCTTAGTCTTTAAAATGTTGCCTTTAATAGTACTTTTACTCAGTCTCGGTCCATTTCTGCTTCTTTTAAATTATTTCAAATGGGAAGCAGAAGATAGAAAAATTGGAATTTCTGGACCTCGAAGCACTTTACTCCTCGGAAATATCCCAGATTTGTGGAAAGACATCAAAAATAAGACAGTTTTTAAAAAAGCAACTGAACTTTGTGATGAATTTGGCGATACTTACCGCTTAAGAATCGGTTCAAAGCTTGTTATTTTAACAAGAGACGTGAAAATCATCGAAAACATCATTCACAATCCGAAATTCGTAAAATCCGATGATTATCGGTTCTCACGTGACTGGTTGGGAAACGGCTTGATTCGTTCTTCGGGCGAACATTGGCATAAATTTCGTAAATTAATTACGCCAGCGTTTCATTTTAAAATTCTGGAACGATTTGTGGCAGTTTTTGAGGAACAAACAGACGTGCTGATACAAAATTTGAAGGAATTGTGTGAAGATAGGGTCGTAGATGTGGTGCCAATTTTTCATGCATTCGCCTTGGATGTCATTTCGGAGTCGGCGATGGGAGTAAAGTTGAATTCTCAATCGGATCCGGATAATAAATTTTTACAAGCGACACAAGAGTGAGTTTTAACTTGATTTTTTAGTAATTTTTTTTAAATAAAATTTTAATTTTTTTCAGACTTCTTCACTTCATGGGAATGAGATTTTTTAGTCTTCTTCACAGCAAGGACTGGTTTTGGAAAAATTGTCCATCAGGAAAACGTGAAAAAGAGCAAATCGCGTATATTCACAATTTTGTAGACAAAATAATTGATAATCGTCGAACGGAGTTGCTTGTTCAAAATGGCGATGGACTGCGAGAAATGGACAAGGAACGTCCCGTGCTGCTTGATATTCTTCTAAAATCCGAGTTGGATGGAAAGCCGTTGAGTAATGAAGACATACGAGCAGAAGTTAATACTTTTATGTTTGCTGTAAGTAAATTTTTTTGATGAATTTTTATTTTAATTAATTAAATTCTAAATTTAAAGTTTTTTCCAAAATTTTTAATTATTTTATTAATTTTAAATAATTTTAAGAAATTTTTATGTCGAATTTTTTCCAAGTACGATTTTGAATACAAGAATTACTAAAAATTGAAAAATTTTTTTCTAAAATTTTTTGAAAATTTGTTGAAAATCGGTTATTTTTGATGAAATTTTTAATTTTTTAAAAATAAAAATCAAAAACTTTTTATTGAGAATTATAAAATGGAGCGGCCTAAAAAAATTATATATAATTTAAATTTATTTAAATTAATTATTATTATTATTATTCAAATAATTTTCAATTTTTATTTTAAATATTTGTAATTTTAATTTTTTTATAGAAATATTTTAATATTTTTTTCACATTTTAAAAGTCAATTTTTTTGAATTGTTAATTTAAAAAAAAACTTTTTTTAGAATTATAAAGTTTTTCTCTTCTATTCAAAAAAAATGCTGAACATATTTTTTTTAAATTTTTTTAATTTTTAAACATATTTTTTTAAGAAATCTTTTTGTTCTCTCTTGAAATATTCTTAATTTAATTTAAAATTGATAAATTTGAGTTTTTGCCCAATTTTTTTGAAAAACGGTATCAAAATTCCTCAAATTTAGTCTTAATTTTTTTTAAAATTTTTTATTCAGTAAAAAAAAAATAAAATTTTAAAATAAAAATACCTAATAAAATTGAAACAACTCAAAATTAATTTTTAAATTTTTTTCAGGGTCACGAAACCACCGGAACAACCCTTGGCTTCCTCATTTACGTTCTTGCCAAATACCCAGAAGTCCAGAAAAAAGTCTTTCAAGAGATTTGTGACTTAAATTTACATGTAAAAACCAGTCCTTTAACGATGCGCGCTGCCAACAGCTTAATTTACGCTGAAAATGTCATCCGGGAAACTTTACGCTTGTACCCGATTTTGTCCGGGGCTCACAAAAAATGCACAGAAGACATTCGGATCGGAAATTTATTCATTCCAGCGAATGTTTCTGTCGTCACGCTCATTTACGCGAATCATCATAACCCAAAATATTTCGAAAATCCTGAAAAATTCGATCCTGACCGATGGAACAAGGAAATTTCTTCGGAAGAACGGAATCCATTAGCTTACCAACCATTTTCTGCCGGGCTGCGGAACTGCATTGGACAAAAATACGCCGTTTTAGAGCTAAAAGTCGTCATGATAAAGTTATTACGTGAATTTCACATCGAACTGGGGTACGAAGACTTCACTGTTGATATGGCACAAAGTAGTTTGCTTTACTCACGAAATGGCGTGCAGATTAAATTCCGAAAAAGGCAGCTTTAAATTTGAATTTAAATAATTCAATAAAACAAAATGCGGAATAGCACACATTTTAAAGTCACAAAATGTTTTATTTTTATTGTTTTACGACACATCGACGCGCACACACACACACACATGTTAGCGCCATAAAATGCCATGCGGAGAGTGTTAGACGGAGAATTCATGTCCTTCACATATGTTCAACTCGGCTGAATGTCGAGGAGATTACAGCAGACAAATATTCATGCTGTGATGTTATTTTTTATTTTAGGCTGTTCCAAATGAATTTTAATAATATTGTCTTATGTCCCCCATTTTAAAATAGAAAAAAATAAATCGGGCAAAAAAATTAGAAAAAATTAGCCAAATTCGACCGTAATTTTCGATTTTTTTTTTAATTTTTAAAAGCTTTAAAAAAATTTTAAAAATTTAACATTAAATTTAATTAATTTTTTAATTAATTTTTTTAATTAAATTTTTCAATTATTTTTTTAATTAAATTTTTTAATTATTTTTTTTTGTTTTGAAATTTAATTCGAAGTTTTTTCTTTAAACTTTTAAAATAAATTAAATTAAATTTAGAAAAAAAATATTATTTTATTTTTAATTATTTTTTTTTTAATTTTCTTAAATATAAAAAATAAAAAAAAACAAGAAAAATTAAAAAAGTAATAAATAAATAAGTGATTTTTAAAAAGTTAGAAAAAAACATTTTTTAAATTAAAAAAATATTAAATAAATAATAAAAATTTAAAAAAAAAAAAAAAAAAAATATTTAAAATTACTCTTAAAAAAAATAATAGGAGAGGAATTTTAAATATTTTTTTTTTAAATATTTTTTTCGAAAAATACATACTTTTTTTCAATTATTTTTATTATTTTTTTAAATATTTTTTTATTTAAAAAATATTATTTAATTTAAAAAATTTTTTTTTCTAATTTTTTAAAAATATTTTATTTAACCAAAAATGTTTAGTAAAAAAATTTCATTTTAATTTTTCACTTAATTTTTTTTTATCATCCCCCTTCTATTTTAGAAAATTTTATTGACTTTCATTTGAAACGGCCTTACATTTTTTTTTATTTTTTACAAAAACAAATCGTGTAAATGTGCGACGCTAAAATATTCATGACTACAAAATGAGTTTATGTGTGATGTGATTTTGCGTTTTGTTTGTTCTTTCATTTGTTCAGATTACAACTTCGTTCTGCGTTTCACACTTTTTTTTTGTGACGACACAGCAAATTTTATTGTTTTATTTTTCACTTTCATTTCAATTTTGTCCGAATTTGTCTCTTTTCCCGTGAAATTCCCAAATGTTTTTTCTGCTTCGATGATTGATGTGTAGAGTTCTCGTGTAACACTTTTTTTTATTTTACGGCTTCTTGTAACAAATTCTCCTCTACAAAAATTCTGGCGGAACAATAAAATTTGCTGTCATACGCAATGAAGTCGGTCGCTTGCGGTAGAAAAGTCGCACAAGAGGAAGAAAATAATTCAAACAAATGTCAGAAAATTTAAATAAGTGGAGAAAAAGAAACTCAATTTGCCTAGTTTTGACAATAATCATAAAAATAACATAAATTTGTCACTTTTTTGTTGTCTTGGGCATTCTTGCGCATATGTGAGACGGTTGTTTCTGAGAACAAAAAAAAATAACAGAAACAATTGAAATGTGATATAATTTGCATATGCGAGAAGTGTTCATATGTTCTCATGCAAAATAAATTACAATTTTTTTTTCGTTTGAGAGTTGAAGTAATTTGAAGCCGTTTCCGGACTATTATGCAATAAATTTTGTCTAAATGTTTATTTTTTAATATTTTTTTTCAATAGAAATAGTTTTTTATTTTTTTGGATGATTGGTTTTTGGAAAAAAAATTATTGAGATGGAAGATCTGGATTTCGTTTGATTTTCGGACCGATTTGACAAATGGAATAATGGAATTTTTTTGATAAAATTTTTTATCTTAATTTTTCAAAAACGCATAAGTATTTGGTGAAAAATGATAAAAATTGAAGAAAGTTTTAATGAAAGCTTTGAATTTAGGTAAAATTTGTCCCGAAAAATTAAAATTTAAATAAATTTTTATTTTTTACGTTTTTCGAATTTAACGTTCACTCCGTTGCGTGAAAAGAGTAAAGTCGATTCTCGTAAGTCAATTTCGAAATTTTTCGTTCCAAGATGAATTTTATATTCACTGAGGACTTGAATTAGCAAAGTTTTCATCTCGAGCATGGCGAATCGTTGTCCAATGCAATTCCGAAGTCCAGCTGAAAATGGTTGGTAAGTATACGGGCTTCGTTCTTCATTGCTAATTTCATCCAAAAATCGATCCGGATTGAATTCATCTGGATTTTTGAAATTTTTTTCCAATCGATGAACCGCGTGGATTGAAGTCAAAATAGAAGTCTTTGCTGGAATGAAATATTTTCTCAAAGTAAAGTCTTCTGCTGATTGTTTAATGGCATCCGGCAGTATTGGATACAATCTCAACGTTTCTTTGATCACACAATCAAGATATCTCAAGGAATTTATGTCACGAATTGATAATTTTTGGTTCAACGAATTTTCTTTGATTTCGAGAAAGACTTTTTCTTGCACTTCCTGATGCTTGGCGAGCAAAAAAATGACAAAGCCCATGGTTGTTCCGGTAGTTTCGTGTCCCGCTACCATGAAAGTGTTCATTTCGTCGCGAATTGCTTCGTTGGAGAGAGGAGAGTCATCAATTGTGGATTGCAGGAGGATGTCAAGTAATGCAGGTTTTTCCTCTGATGGGTCAGGAGACTTTTCGTTCAACAGTTTTTCACGCCGTTGGTTGATCACGTCATTTACGAAGCCATTTATGAAGCGGATTCGATCACAACATTTTTTGTAGTGTGATGTGAGTTTCCATATGAAGTCTATGTTGTACAGCGGGTAATAGAAACGGAGGCAAAGGGTGTCCAAAAGTCTAAAAAATAAAAAATAAAATATAAATTTTTAAGCCTTTTAAAGAGACGCTTTCCATAAAAAGTTTTTCCCAATGCACATTTTAAAAATTTTCTTTAAGTCACAATTAAAATTTTTTTCCCTATGCAAATTTTTAAATTTGACCCACTGCATATTTTAAAAATTTATCCCAAATGCATATTTTGAATATTTAGCCCAATTAACACATTTCGAAATGTCCTTTTAACTCATTTTTTGAGTTTGTCACAATTCTTATTTTTAAAAATTTTGTCCCAATATAAATTTTTAATATTTAGCCCAATGCAAATTCTAAAATTTTAACCTAATTGACATTTTTTAATTTTTTTGTCCCAATAAACATTTTAAAATTTTTGCCTTATCCGCATTTCGAAAATCTGAACATTTTTAAAATCATATTAAAATTTTTTATCCCAATGCACATTTCTAAATTTTGCCCCGATTCACATTTCACGTTAATTTCAAACTTCGAATTGAGCTGAACTTTAACAAAAAAATTAATAAAAAATCTTACTCTTTTGAAGCCACAACAAAATCCCGATTGGGATCATTTTGAGCATTCAACTTGACACCCATCGACGACTCTGAAACGACATCCAATGCAAAGGACTGCAACCAAGGAGCCACATTGATGTTCTCCTCAGGTCCCAAATTCCTCACTTTTTCAACAAAAACCTCCGCTTGCTCTTGAAAAATCGGAACAAATCTTCCCAAAATTTGAAAATGAAACGCTGGTGTCAATAATTTTCGCATTTTGTGCCATTTTTCACCGTGAGCAAGAATCAAACCGTCTCCAAGCCACGGTTGATAAATTTTATAATCGTCGGATTTCATGAACTTCGGATTGTTCACGATTGCCTACGGAGAGTTTTTGTAGTTTTTGAGAGAGAAACGAACACAGCTGATTACTTACCTCTACTAACTTAACTTCTGTAGTGAATATAAACAATTTTGGACCGACTCGTACTCGTATCGTCTCTCCATATTCATTGATTAAGTCCAGTATTATCTCGTGTACTGCGGTTTTGATGGTATTAGTGAATGTTAAAAAAAATATGAATGAAAATAAATTTCGGCTTACATTTTTCTTCTTTGATGTAGTTCCAGAGAAGATGCAAGTTGCCCAGAATTGGAATGCAAGGTGGGCCAGGAATTCCAAGTTTGAGATCTTCTTTTGCCCATTTGAGATGAACGTAGAGCAAAATTAAAGGAAGACCGCAAAAAATGATTGATGCGATCAGGATGAACATTGTTTGTGTACTGAAGATTAATCGACATTAATGAGACGAGAAGAATACAAGAGCAAAATATTCGTCAATAAGAGAGAATTGTGCAATCTAAAGCGATTTTTATAACAAAAGAAATAAATTTTTGGTCAGAAAATTATGATTTTTAAAAGGTATCTAATTTTTCTAAATTTTTTTTTTCTGATACACAAAAAAAATTTACGAAGACCAATGGAGATTTAGGAGCTCCAAATTTTTTTTGAACTTTTTGTCCTATGTCCCATTTGAAAAGTCGAAAAATTGAAAATTTCATCAAAATTGACCGTTTTTTGGTCTTTTTTTCATATTTTTTCAATGAACATTCTAAAAAAAAAAATCAATTCTTAAGAATTTTTATATTGAAAATAGTATTTTAACATAAATTTTCTTCTTTAAATTTTTTTTTTTTTTCAAAAAAATTATTTTTCAAAACTTTTTGACTTTTTGAAATTTTTTTGTTTAAATTTTTAACTTGAAATACTTGAAATATCAATTTTAAATTTTCAAATCTCAATGTAGATACCATAAAAATTACAAAATATTCATTATTAATCAAAAATTGTTAAAATTTTGTCATTTTGTATGGAAAAGTATTTCAAATTTTTTTTTTAATTTTTTTTTTGCCTCCTACCCCATTTTGGAAAAAAGTTCGAAAAAAATTTGGAGCGGCCTTACAAAAAAATAAAATTTTAATTTCAAATCGATTCACGTAAACTTTTTTGTTTCTTAAAAATAAAATTAGAAAAAATACAATCCTTTAAAAATTATAATTTTCGAATAAACTTTTAAGTTATTAACAAAAAATATGGATAAGAAAAAATTACTAAAAATTAAATAAAAAATAATAAAAAAATATTGAAAAAATTGAAAAGATCTTAAACGATAGTTTCAAATTTTTTTTATTATATTTTATTCTTAATATTTATTTATTTTTTTTTAATTTTTTACAAGAAAAACTTAAAAGTTTAAAATTGAAAGACAAAATAATTTTTAAAAACTTAAAGCCCGAACAAAAACTTTAGACTAAAAACCTTTTTATTTTACAAAAAAAAAAATCGAAGTAGAGTCTCAACTGTTTTAGTCACAGAATTGTTTTATCTTCTCCAAATCTTCCCTTATCTTAAATATATTTATTTAGTTTTTCATGTTAACATTCCACCAAAAAAGTGATTACGAACTTTTTTTCAGTGCCTCGCTTTAAATTTCACCATAATATCTTCTTTAGAATACCCAAGTGATCCCCATCTCGCATCTATTTCAAAATCTGGATCTTCAAGTTCCATCGAGAATTCTCTCAAAATTTCAACCATCAAACATTTCAGCTCCAAAAGTGCGAATTTTTGTCCGATACAATTCCGTAACCCAGCAGAAAATGGTTGATACGTATAAGGACTCCTCTCCTCTTTAGAAGTTTCTTGTTCCCATCGACTTGGATCAAATTCCCTCGGATTATCGAAATGTTTTTCGTTCAGATGAATCGAACGAATTGCCGTACAAACAGCTGTATTTGCAGGAACAAATATCTTTCCAACCCGCAAATCTTCAGAACTTTCCTTGAGTGCTCCTGACAAAATCGGATAAAGTCGAAGTGTTTCCTTGATGACCGTGTTAAAGTATTCCAATGAATTCAAATCAATAATTTTTAAGGATTTTTCAGTGTTATTAAGTCCTTTTTCGCAAATTTCTTCGTAAACTTTTTGTTGAACATCTTGATTTTTGGCTAAAATGTAAGCCAAAAACCCTAAAGTAGTGCCTGTGGTTTCGTGTCCTGCCAACATGAAGTTATTAACTTCAGCACGAATGACTTCATTCGAGAGCGGTTGACCATCGACTTGTCCTTGCAACAAAATATCCAACAATGCGGGTCGTTTCTGCTTCGAAGCTCCTTCTGACAACAAGAAATCTCTTCGTTTTGTGATAATTTCATCGACAAAATTATGAAAATATTCAATCAAAGCTTTTTCCTTCCTGTACATTGACGTTAAGCGCCAAATCCAGTCAATCCGGTACTGAGGAAAGTAAAATCTTTGAATTGTTACGTCGAGGAGCCCCTTATTGGCGAGCACAAATTTCGATTGAGGGTCATTCTGTGCATTTAATTTGTAGCCCATCGATGATTCTGTGAAAAAAAAAGTTTTTAAAAATGATGAAATTGCAAAAAAGGTGAAAATTACCGGAAATGACATCCAACGTGTAAGCATGAAACCATGGAACGATACTAACTGCCTTATCTTCACCTAATTTTCGTATCTTATCGACGAAAATTTTACCGTGATCTTCGTAAATGGGAATAAATCGCTCGAGAATTTCAAAATGGAATGCTGGAGTTAATAATTTTCGTAATTTGTGCCATTTTTCGCCGTGAGATAATAAGAGACCGTCTCCAAGCCAAGGTTCGTACAGCTTGTAATCGCTGCTTTTCTTGAATTTTGGATTGTTTACGATGTTCTAGAAGAAATTTAAAAAAAATTAATTAAAAATTTCAGAGAAGTTGATGCCAAATTTTTTAAATCTTTTTTATTTTTTTTTTCAAATATATTTTTTCTCAAAATTTTATAAAAAATTTAAAAATAATTGACTTTTGACAAAAACTCAAGTTAATAAATTTTTAGATTCTAAAGTTTAAATTACTTCAAAATTAAATCAAAATTTATTTATTTTTTATTTTGCAGTTTTTTCAACAAAATGATAAAATAATTTTGGTAAGTTTAAAATCTTTTTAATCCAAATCAAGCAAAAAAAAAAAAAATAAATTCGTAAGGCAAGTACAATTTCAAAAAATGTTTCACATTATTTTGAACCTTAAAAAATTAAATTCAATTAAATGATTAATTTAATGGAAAAAATGATTTTAAATTTTTCCATAAAAAATTTTTAAAAGTAATTTAATATTCAATTGTGTGCTTTAAAGACATTTTAAATCTTTTATTTTAACATTTGAACAATTTTCGAAACAAAAAAATTTTAAAAAATTTTAAAAAAATTTTTAACGACTTTTTTAAAATTTTAAATTTTTTTGGCAAATTCCAAACTATTAATTTTTTAATTTAGTTTTAGAAAATTAATCTAACCCTTTGAAAAACTGCAAAATATAACAAAATTTATAGATTTCAACCAGTTTTTGATGATTTTTAGTCATTTTTCGTATGTTTTGAAGGTAAAAATATTTCAAAAATTATAATAATTCATTATTTTTTGGATTTTCGGAAAAAGTTAGGTGGGTGGACATGTGAAACATTTTTTAAAATTGCACTTGCCTAATTGCACAAAAATTTCGAGTGTGAAAAAATTTTTTAAATTTAAATTAAATTTTTTAATTCTTCAAATTTTGTTTCACGAATGAAAACACATAAGTTTGTTATTTTAAATAAAAATAATTAAATTAACAAATTTTTTGTGTTTTTTTTTATTCGTAAAAAAAATTTAGGAATTAAAAAATAAAGACTTTTTGTGTAAATTTGTAATTCTTTAAAATTCTAGTGAAAATTCTTTTTTTTACTTATGACCTTCAAACGACCTTTAAAGCTTTAAAAGTTTTTTAGTTTTTAAAGAGTTTTTTTCAGCAATTTTTCCAATTCTTTGTTCAAAAAATACAAAAAACAAAACAGAAAAATTTTAAAAACTACTAAAAAAAAATTTTGAAAGCTTAGTTTTGAAGCTCTGAGGTCCTTACAAAAGGAATTTTTTTTAGACAAATAGTCCAAAATTTATAAACGTGAAAAAAATTTAATCCACATAGAAAAACTTACCTCAACAACTTTAATATCTCGTGTAAAAATAATCAATTTCGGTCCCAATCTCAGTCTAAAAGTATCACCATACTTCTCAAAGAACTCCAAATATCTATCGTTTGCTAAAAAAAAATAATGAAATATTCATAAAAAAAAGCTAAAAATAGTTATAAAAAACTTACCAGTGTCATCTTTGAAATATTTCTTCATTTCCAAAATATTTCCAAGCACCGGCAAACATGGCGGCCCAGAAATTCCCATTTTCGCATCATCTTCTTCCCATTTTCGATGAACGTAAAAAAGAATCGAAGTTATTAAAGCAATGAAGAATGTTATTAGCACCAACATCGTGAAGCAACTGAGCAAAATTTGTCGAGTTAATTACGTGAGTAGTCAAAAAGCGACAAAAACTAGTCTCTCGTGTGTTTAATAGTTAATGAAAAAAAGAAACACGACACGTTATCTAATAATCCGAAGTTTTGTTTGTAAATAGCGGCTTTATGACCTTCGGAATAGAATACTTCGAGAGAGAGACAGCTGATAATTTCTACTAAACAAAAAAAAAAATCTGATTTGAAATCAAACAAATTAAAATCTATTTATGGAATTGATTTGACTCTCATTTGAATTAAGATGTTGCTCTTGTTGACACTAATTTTTGCTATAATTCCGCTCCTCGTGATTTACTCGTGGTTGAAATGGGAACAAGAAGATGCAAAAATGGGCATTTCTGGACCTCCAACGTTGCCAGTTTTGGGAAATTTGGTGGAATTGTGGAAATCAGCGAGGAGTTTTAAAGGTTTTTATATTTTTTTTTTCTAAAATTTTAATTTTCAAATGAATTTTTTTATAGAATTTGAGAAATTTTTGGAATATACCAAAACCTACGGAGACACTTTTCGTGTGCGGCTTGGTCCAAAATTAATGATTTGCACGCGAGACGTTAAAATAATGGAACAAATTGCAAACGACCCGAAATTCATCAAATCGCATGAGTATCGTTTCTTCAAGCCGTGGTGGGGTGAAGGTCTGGTCTTGAGTAATGGCGAAAAATGGATGAAATTTCGAAAGTTGCTGACGCCTGCGTTTCATTTTCAAATTTTGGAGAGATTTTTGCCGATTTTTCATGAACAAACTGACGTTTTAGTGGAAAAACTTAAAAATTTGGAAGATGAGGAAGCAATTGATGTGACGTCATATTTGCATTCGTTTAGTTTGGATGTCATTGCGGAAACTGCGATGGGAGTGAAATTGAATACGCAGTTGAATGTTCAGTCAAAATTTGTGGATTATAATGCGCAGTAAGTTTTAAACAAAAATTTGGTGACTAAATTTGGATGAAAAATTTAAAAAACGTTCGTTAAATTAATTTTTTTGGTTCAGAATTAAAAAAAAAGCTTTAATATTTAAAAAAATAAATAAATAAAAAAATAAAATAAAAAAAATAGAAAATAATTTACTTAACCAACATTTTTCATCTCCTTCTATCTTTGAAATTCTGAAAAATAATATTTTTGATTTGATTTCTATTTTCATTAAAATCTTGTTAAAATTTAAAATCATCTCATTAATTGTAATTTTAATTTGATTTTTTATTTTTTTTTTTAATTATTTATTTTTTTTTATTATTTAATTATTTATTATTTAATTTATTTAATTATTAAATTTATTTATTTAATTAATTTATTTGACTAATTTAATTAATTTTTTTATTTAAATTTTTAATTATTTTTTTAAATTATTTATTATTTTATTAGGTAATCAGTTTTATTTTAATTTTCAACTATTTTTTTTATTTATATATTTTTTTTAATTACAATTTTACCTATTTGTAGTATTTTATTTAAAAAAAAATCAAATTAAAATTTAAATAAAATATTTATTAATTTACCATATAAAATAATCATTTTTTAATTTTCAGAGTCTCACACATGATTTACAAACGAATTTTCAACCCATTCCTCGCTAACGACTTTATTTGGAAAATTCTTGGCTACGAAAGACGTGCCAACCATTACATCAAGTACATTCAAAATTACATAATCGACATAATTACCAAACGTCGCGAGATCCTTTTATCCTCCGATCTCTCAAAAAGACCCAAAAGATCCGCATTTCTCGACATCATGCTCTTATCGGACCAACAGATCAGCAACGAGGAAATTCGCAGTGAAACAATGGTTTTTATGTTTGCCGGACACGAAACTACCGCCTCAACGCTTGGATTTTTCCTCTATTGCGTGGCAAAATATCAAAATGTGCAGAAAAAATTGTTAGAAGAAATTCGGAAAAATGAAGAAGAAATTAAGGAGCTAACTCTTCAAAATATTAATTCCTACAAATATTTGGATTGTGTGATCCGAGAAACGTTGAGAATGTTTCCAATTAGTGCTTTTACGCCGAAAATGAGGACGGAAGATTTGAAGATTGGAGATATTTTTATCCCGAAAGAGACGACTGTGATGACGTTAGTACTTGCAAGTCACATGAACGAAAAGTATTTTGAGAGTCCGGAGAAATTTATTCCTGAGCGGTTTGATTCGGAAGTCGATTGTGCTTCAAGGAATCCTTATGGTAAGTTTTTATTGAAATTTTAGGTCTATTTGAATTTTTCTAAAATTTTAGTTAATATTTTTATTTTCATTTGCAAAAACATAAAATTACAAAAAAAATATTTTTTCTTTAATTTTAAAAATCTTTTAAATTTTTAATTTTTTTTTAAATAATTAAAAATTATTTTTTTTTAAATAATTTCGGAAAAATTTTATTTAAATGAAATTAAAAATTGTTTTTTTTTTTAAGGAAATTTAAAAATTAATAAAATTTTTTTTTTTTTTTGAATTTACATTTATTTTTTTTTTTGGAGAAGAAAATTTTCGATAAAATATTTACAAGATTCGTCAAAAATTGATTAAAAATTTAAATATTTTTCTATACAACAGTAAAAAAATAGAAAAAAAAATCAAACTTTAATAAAAATTATTAATTTTTTTTTTTTTTGATCAAAAAGAACTTTTAAAAAAATTTTTTTTTTTTTGAATTGTTGAATGCTTGAAAAGTTGAAAAAGAAAAATGAGATAAATATTTTTTTTAAATATTTCAGCATATCAACCATTTTCAGCTGGACTCAGAAATTGCCTTGGACAAAGATTCGCCGTTTTAGAGATGAAAGTCGCCGCAATCAAAATTTTGACAGAATTTGAAGTCTCACTCGGTTGGGAAAGCTTTCGCGTCGACAGAATCCAGTCGAACACGATGAAGTCCAAAAATGGCATTCACTTGAAATTTAAAAAACGATTTTAAAAACATATATTTTATTACCCGTTTTTATTTTTAGTTCCTTTCCTTAAAAATCAAAGGCGCTCCATTAGCAGATTTCAAAGTTCCCGACTGAATGACATCAATTTCAAAATCCTTCTCTGCCAATTCCAGCTTGAACGTCGAAACTAATTTCACAAGAGTTGTTTTGGCTTCCATCATTGCAAATTTCTGTCCGATGCAGTTCCGCAACCCGCTGGAAAAGGGCTGGAATACGTAAGGATTTCTCTCATTAGCGGAAATTTCCGTGTCAAATCGATCTGGATTGAATTCCTCTGGGTTTTTAAAATATTTTTCATTGCGATGGCCGCTGTAGATGTTCGTAGCGATTGTCGAGTCTTTCGGAATGAAGACATTTCCGATGCGAATGTCTTCGTGACACCGTTTCGACACCATAAACCCTGGCGGATACAGGCGAAGGGTTTCTTTGATGACATTGTCCATGTACGAGAGCGAATTAAGTTCGCGCGTTGTCAGAGATTCACTTTTTGTGTCTAAAGAGTTTCGTTTTATTTCGTCATACATTTTTTCCTGCACTTCCGGGTACTTGGCGAGGAAGTAGGCGACAAAAGAGAGCGTGTTGGCAGTCGTTTCATGCCCGGCAAACATGAAAGTTTTCACTTCGGCTTGGATGTCTTCGTTGGAGAGAGGTTTTCCATCGACGCGTGCTTGCAGCAAAATATCTAAGAGAGCGGGACGTTTTTTTGTCTCAGATTCATCGGGATTTTCGTTTATTTCTTTGATCATCTTGTCATGCCGCTCCCGGATAACATTATCAACGAAATCGTTAATTATTGCAATATTTGTCTTTTGGATTTTGTACAGATTTGATAAGCGGAAGAGCCAGTCGACGGAAAGATAACCACTGAAAACGCGTTCCTCGACGATGTTGATAACTCTGAAATATGCAAAATTTTAATGATTAATTAAGCAAATTTGATAAGATTTGACTTACTTTAGATTGGCATCAATAAATGGCGAGTGCGAGCTCACTTGAGCGTTTAAATGAACTCCCATCGAAGTTTCTAAAAATAACAAAAAAAATATAATTAGAAAAAAATTATAACTTTATTATTTGAACTTAAGGTTCTTAAGTCGAATTAAGTCAAATTAAGTCAATAAATCATCAAATTTTGAACTGTTTTAAATTTAAAATATGTAAAAAAAACCAAGAATTATAAATGAATTAAACTTAAATTCAAAAAACTTAAACTTAAAGACTAACTAAAATTTTAACTTGAGTAAATGTAAAAAAAAAAATTAAATTTAAAAAGTTTTAAAATATGTCAAAAGTCAATTTATTTTTTTTTTTTTGCTAATTTAGACAATTTTTTTAAAAAATGTAAAATATTTTTTTTTTAGAAAATTAAAAATTTCAAATTAAGTCAATTTTTGAAAGACTTAAGTTAAAAAATATGACTTAAGTTCTCGTTTAAGTGAAATTGAAGTGAATTTTATTTAAGTTTTAATCTTAAGTCAATTCTTTTAAACTTTTGACTTAACATATTTTTTTCAATTATAAAAGAAAAATTAAATAATTTTAAATAAGTTTAAAAAAAATTTCTTAATTTTTCAAAATTCTTAGTTAGAAGTTAGTAAAAAATTCTTAATTAGTTTTAGGTTTTTACCTATTTTAAATTTAAAAAAGTTCAAAATTTGAAGATTTATTGACTTAATTCGACTTAAGACCCTTAAGTTCTAACTAACGAGTTCACTACAAAATTTGATGACTTAAGAACTTAATACGACTTAAGATTTTTACGTTATTCAAAAAAGTAACACTTTTGGCCATTTAGCAACTTCTGAATACTGATTTGTGCGCTTACTCACCCGAAATAATATCCAAGGTCAAATTATGGAATTTTGGAAAAACATCAATTCCTTTTGGATTTGACATTTCCTGTCTAATTAGATCAATCATGATATCCGTTTGTTCCTCAAATACCGGAATAAACCGTTCTAATATTTGAAAATGGAATGCCGGCGTGATCAATTTCCGCATTTTGTGCCATTTTTCACCCTCAGACATCACCAAGCTGTCTCCGAGCCACGGACGAAGCATTTTATATTCCGCGGCTTTCCCGAATTTCGGGTTATTGACAATAGCTTCAGTTATTTTCGGGTCTCGTGAAATAATCATCTTGACAGGACCCATTCGCAATTGGTATGTATCTCCATATTCTCGATGAAGCTCGTGCAGTTTCACAAAAACTACAAAAAATATGAAAAAAGTTTAAAAATTTCATCAAAAATTTTACCAGAAAATGTTTTTACGTTTCTTTTCTTGTAGAAAAGGTTTCATGTCGGCTACAGAACCAATCAGAGGCCATCCTTTCACTTTTAGAACGCCAACTTTCACATCGTCCTGAAGCTGTTTCTGGTGCAGCCAGTAGAGAAATAGCGGAATTGCCAAAAGAACTGCGTATAAAACGAACATTTTGTCGTGAATGATTGCGACTGAATGATGGGTTTTGAACAATTCACAGTGAGAATTGTGTGAGAGAAACAATAATGATACGCTTTAATAAATTTGTACGGTGTACGACGAGAACGTGAACGATATACGACAAATATAGTTGCGTAACGGTGATATGGCAAAGATTAACCGGCTCGATACTCGTTTCACCTTGAATTTCGTTCTTTTTTGGTGGTTCGTGAATGGAAAAAAACTTCGGTTACCGGTTTGATGACGTAGAAAATTATTTGGCGAGACATTGTTTACAAATTTTTATTGGGAATGACTCACCTAAAAACTTATTAAGGCAAATTCTATATCAGCCTTAGTCAGGGTTGAAAATTCTTTAAGTCAAAAAAAAAACTAAAAGCTTTTGCTTGAAAGTAAAAGTCAACAATAAGTCGACTTTTGACTTGAAAGTTAAAATTAAAAGCAATTTAAGCTAATTTACTTTTACTTATGTAAAAATTTAAGTCAAAATGTTGAACAAAAGATGGCAAAAATGGTTGGCTTTTTAAATAGAAATAAGAAAAAATTCCCAGAAGAAACTAGACTGATATTATATAAGTGCATGGTCGGAACCCACATTGACTACTGCAGTTCAATATTGTACCTGAATGGAAAAGAAGAGATTAGACGAATACAGAAAATACAAAATAGAGCATTAAGAATCTTGACGCACGGAAATATAGAAAGCAGTGTTTGTCAAATGTTACAGGAAACTAATTTGTTAAGTGTTTATCAACGTATATCGTTTAATGTGTTAATACTTATATACAAGGCAACAAAGAATCAGCTTCCGAATTACCTGGCTGTGAATATTGAAAAAGTGGGCGACATGCAGCCATATTATTTAAGGAATAATATTTAAGGAAATGAAAGCAATTTCGTTCAACGAACAACATTCAGTATGGAACAACGGTGTCAGACTCTTTAATGAAATGTCGAAGCAATATGAAACGAAACGCTCTGAATTTCGTGAAAAGTGCAATAAATGTGAACGTGATGTGAAATCATCACAAGATGGACCTGACATCAACAACAACAGCAACAAAATTCAAGTAAAAGTAAAAGCCTTTTTTTTTACTTTAAAATCAAATGTCGACTTGATTGTGACTTTTACTTAAGCAAAATCTTTTACTTTTTTTTTGACTAAAAGTATTTTCGACCCTGGTTTTAGTTTTATTTTTCGTTTTTTCATAAGTTTCGTTCAGAAAGTTTTATAGACACATCTAGCTACACCCAACAATGCTCGTCTAACCATTTCTATTTAATGTAAATGTAATCCATAATTTTTACAGAAAACCTTACAATTAATTTCTTTCTTTGAAAAGCAACGGCGCCCCATTTTTCGATCTTAAAGTGCCCATTTGGATCAGATCCACTTCGAAGTCTTTATCAGCTAGTTCGAGTTTAAAGGTCGTTAGTAACTTCACAAGCACCGTTTTCATCTCCAAAAGTGCAAATTTCTGTCCCACACAATTTCGCAAGCCACTAGAAAACGGTTGGTATGCATATGGATTCCGATCTTGTGCTGTGATCTCAGGATTGAAGCGATCTGGGTCGAATTTCTCAGCGTCTTTGAAATACTTTTCCATACGATGACCACTGAAGATGTTCGTAGCGATACTGGTCTTGGCAGGAATAAATAAATTTCCGATACGAACGTCTTCGTTACAGCGTTTCATTACAATAGTAGCGACGGGGAAGATACGAAGGGATTCTTTGATGACATTGTCCATGTATGACAAGGAATTTAGATCACGAATCGTCAAAGGATCTGATTTAACATCTAAATTGTTGGATTTTATCTCGTTCCAAAGCTTTTCTTGCACTTCGGGATATTTTGCGAGCAAGTAGGTCGTGAAAGAAAGTGAATTTGCAGTAGTTTCATGTCCAGCGAGCCTGAAAATGTTTCGATGAGTGAACGAAAAATCTTAAAATAGGGAAATTCTTACATGAAAGTCTTCACTTCGGCTTGAATATCATCATTTGAAAGTGGTTCCCCATCAATTTTGGCTTGAAGTAAAATATCGAGGAGCGCAGGACGTTTTTTTGTTTCAGAATCTTCAACGGAATTTGCTTTATTTTTATTTTCTTCAACCAATTTTTGTTGTCTTTGTACAATAACGTTATCAACGTAGTCATTAATGAACTTCAAACTCTCAACTTGCTGTTTGTAGAGCGACGAGAGACGAAAGAGCCATTCAATTGCGAGATAACCACTGTACACTCGTTTATCGATGATTTTAGTCATTCTAAAAATCAATCAAAGTCAATTAATTGAATTAAAGTCACTTAATAAGTACCTCTCATTGGCTTCAATGAATGGCGAATGTGGATCTTGTTGCGCTTTTAATTGCACTCCCATCGATGTTTCCGAAATTATGTCGAGCGTCATCAAATGTAACTTCCGGAAAATGTCAATTCCCTCAGGTTTGTGCATCGTATCTCGCAAATTTTCGATAAAAACTTCCGATTGTTCCTCGAATATCGGAATAAATCGCTCCAAAATTTGAAAATGGAATGCTGGCGTGATCATTTTTCGTTTTTTGTGCCACTTTTCGCCCTCATTGATCAACATGCTGTCTCCCAGCCAGGGTTTAACCAAATCATACTCACTGGATTTGCCGAATTTTGGATTATTTACAATTGCCTCGGTGATTTTGGGGTCACGAGAAATGATCATTTTTGTAGGTCCCATCCAAAGTTGGTAAGTATCGCCGTAGGATTTGTGTAGCTTGTCGAAATATTTGAACACTAAAATTTTATAAATTTTTATTATTAAAAAAAATTAAAGCTTTTCTCAAATATAAAATATTAAAAATTTTGATATAATTTATACTTCAAAAATAAATAAATAAAAAAATAAAATAAATAAAAAAATAAAATAAAAAAAATATATAAAATTAAAAAATATATTTGAATTAAAATCAAAAGTTTAAATTAATTTTTTTTTAATTTTTATTATTTTTATGTCAGCCATTCTTTTTATTTTTCAATAATTTTTAATTTTTTTAAATTTAAAATTTTTTTCATACATTTTTTTTTATTTTTGCAAAAATTAAATATATTTTGCAAGAATAAAAAAAATATAATTTTATGAAAAAATTTTTAATTTTTTTTGATTTCTTAATAAATTTTGAGATAATTTTCGAATAGTTTAAAAATAATTTATTATACTTGTCTGCGATTTCAGGTAACTTTGACTCTCAAAAATGCATCCAAATAATGGAAGTCCCTTTGGACCAGGCGCTCCCACAGCAGCATCTTGCTCCAACCGCTTTTGATGCAAAAAGTAGAGAAAAACCGGAATTAATAAGAGTAACGCGTAAAATATCATCGTGCTTTAACGCCGAAAAACCGACTAAAAAGAAACGAAAAATGTTTCTAGTTTTAGAGAGAGAGAAACCATGACGTAGTCGGCGAGTTCGGAGACCTTGAAATTCGTCGCGTGCATTGCTCATACAAACCTATGTAAAGAAGCTACATCACGTTATCAGCTGTTTGGTGAGAAATTTACTGTTTTTAATTAAATTAATTGAAATTTATTACTTTTACAACTTTTCCTTAAAATTCACGAGAACACAATTTTTTGAATGAAATTCATCTCAAAACTTCACTTTTTACGAATTTCTCTCAATAAATTTCAATGGAACTCCATTTTTGGGTCTAAGTATTCCCATGTGTATCACATCCACTTCAAAATTTTCGTCTACCAATTCGCATTGAAATTCTGCAATAAGTTTCACCAAAATCGTTTTCATCTCTAACATGGCGAACCTTTGTCCGATGCAATTTCTTAAACCAGCGGAAAATGGTTGAAAAATGTACGAATTTCTCTCTTCATTGGAAAATTCCTTGTCAAATCGATCTGGATTGAAAACTTCCGGGTCTTCAAAATATTTTTCCATACGATGACCACTGTAAATATTCGTTGCAATCGATGTGTTTTTCGGAATCAGTAAATCGCCGACGCGTAAATCCTCGACCGACTGCTTGACGATCAAAAATGCCGGAGGAAATAATCTAAGTGATTCTTTGCAGACATTGTCTAGGTAAGATAAGGAATTGAGATCTCTTGATGTTAAATGATCGCTTTTGATGTTTGTTTTTATCTCGTGATAAACTTTATCTTGCACTTCTGGGTTTTTGGCGAGAAGATATAGCGTAAAAGATAACGAGTTGGCAGTGGTTTCGTGTCCAGCGAACATGAAGGTTTTAACTTCAGCTGAAATGTCATCGTTGGAAAGTGGGTTTCCATCAATTTTCGCTTGTAGCAGGATGTCTAAGAGAGCAGGACGTTTTTTAGTGCCCGATTCTTCAGTTTCAACTAAATTGCTTTTGTCTTTTAATAGCTTATCGTGTCTTTCTTGAATGACTTTATCTACAAAATCGTTAACAAATTTTATACTTTCTTCTTGAATTTTGTACAAAGATGTCATTCTGAAAACCCATTCGACAGCCAGAAAACCATTGAATAGCCTTTTATCGAACATTCCAATCAGTCTGAAAAAAATTGATTTTTTATAAAAATTTTCTTTTACCCAATTAAAATAATCACCTTTCATTAGCTTTAATAAATGGATGATGTGAATCCAACTGGGCGTTCACTTTGGCACCCATCGAAGTTTCCGCAATGATATCCAGTGTCAAAAGATGCAATTTTGGAAAAATATCGACTCCATTCATGGTATTCATTTCCTTCTTGAGAATTTCAATCAATACTTTCGTTTGTTCTTCGTAGATCGGGATAAATCTCTCTAATATTTGAAAATGAAACGCTGGCGTGCACAATTTTCGCATCTTAAACCACTTTTCTCCCTCAGAAATGATCAAACTGTCTCCTATCCAAGGTTTTAACATAATTTTGGAACTGGATTTTTCAAATTTTGGATTTGTTACAATGGCTTCGGTCACTTTTGGATCTCTTGAAATAATCATCTTTTTCGGTCCCAATCTAATTTGGTAGGTGTCTCCATAGATTTCGTGGTATTCCTGCAATTTTTTAAAGACTAAAATTTTTTAAATTAATTTTTATTGTTATTTTTTAGAGAAAAAAGTTTTTCTTTACTATTTTGGTTTTTTAGATAAGGTTGAAGCTCTAAAATGGAACCAATAAAAGGAAAGCCTTTAGGTCCCGAAACTCCAACTTTAGCGTCTCCATCGAGAATTTTTCGATGAACGTAGAAGAGAGTCAGTGGAATTAATATTAAAATTGCGTACAACAGAAACATTTTTGACGACTGTTCATGAACGAGAGATTTTTAAAACTGTTCGTTTTTTACTCTTATTATTTTTTTTCGGTTTTTATTGTTTTTGTTCATGAATCAAAAAATTTTTATACCCACACAGAACAAGTTTTAATCAAAATAAATTACCGTGATGTAGATAATGCTAAGAGAAAAACCGTTGAAATTCAAATAAAACGGAAAATTTTAGATAAATTAATTTAGCTAATTTGAAAGTTAAGAGAACACAATTTCTATTAAATTTTTGATGTTTTTTTTTTTGACAAAATTTAAATAATTTTTTGTCTTTCAGGCGAATAAATTTAATATATCCATTTTTTGTCACCCGATTTTGTCGAAAAAATTCAGGGGGAAAAATAAAAATTAAATATAAAATACAAATTTTTTTGACATATTTTGGAATTTTTATATTAAAAAATCATGAAAAAGTAATGTTTATGGTAAAATCATACAAAAAACCAAAGAAATTCGCTTAATTAAGACATTTTCTTTTGAAATATTGAAAAACATTTTTTTGAAAGTCACGTGACCAAATTTACTTTTTTCAAAAATTTTTATTTTGTGGAGATTTTGTTTGATTTTTCTTTACTTTTAAGTTTAAATTTAAAAATTATATTTTCTAAAATTATATAAATGTTAAGAATCATCGTTTAACGTCTAAAAACGTTAAAAATTACAAACAAAAATTTCAAAAATATTTATTTTTTTATTCCCCCCCCCCTCGTAAAAATCCTCATGGGACAAAAAATGAAAATATTAAATTTATTCGCCTCATTAATTTTCAATTAATTCTAAGGTACTTTCATTGATATTTGATAATTTCAAATATTTTTTTTTTCATTTGATAATTTTTCAAATCAAAAATTTAATCAAAAGAATTTCATTAAAATGACTGCCAAAAAATTTTAAAAATATTTTTAAAGGAGAATTTTTTTAAAAAATACAATTTTTAATACTAAAATTTTTAAAAATTAAAAATATTTTTAAAAAAGTTTGAAAATTTTCTCAAAAAGTATAAAAAAAGACAAAAAACGGTAAATTTTGATGAAATTTTTAACTTTTATTTTATTTTGCCCTATTGGATTTTCGACTTTAGAAAAATAAAAAAAAAATTTGTTACGGCCTTAGTTAAAATTTTCATTCAAAAGTTGAGAAACAGTTTTGACTTCAATATTCGTTAAGCTAAGAATAATTTTATAACATTATCTTCATTACACGATAATTTTAATCATAGACCGATTATTATGTAACAATAGATAAACAACAAATTAATTTCGTTCCATAAATTTCAGCGGAATCCCGTTTTTGCTTCGAAGAGTTCCCATTTGAATGACATCAGGTTCAAAATCTTTATCCTCAAGCTCAAATTGAAAAGCTGAAACGAGCTTCGAAATGATCGTTTTCATCTCCAAATTCGCAAATTTCTGTCCAATGCAGTTCCGCAAGCCACTCGAGAACGGTTGATAAGCATACGGATTCCGCTCATCGGCTGTCAACTCAACATTAAAACGATCCGGATCAAATTTCTCGGGGTTTTTGAAATATTTTGCATTACGATGGGCGCTGTAAATGTTCGTAGAGATGCTCGTATTTTTCGGAATCAATAAATTTCCGATACGAACATCAGCATTGCACTTTTTGATGACCACCGATGCCGGAGGGAAGAGACGAAGTGATTCTTTGCACACATTATCCAAGTAGGAAAGGGAATTAAGGTCCCTCGAAGTCAAAGGTTCACTTTTGACATCAAGCGATTTTGATCGAATTTCGTCGTAAACTTTTTCTTGGATTTCTGGATGTTTCGCGAGTAAGTAGAGCGTAAAAGCAACAGAATTTGCAGTTGTTTCGTGTCCAGCAAACATAAAAGTTTTTACTTCGGCTTGAATTTCTTCGTTGGTGAGTGGCTCTCCATTGACCTTGGCTTGCAGCAAAATATCTAACAAAGCAGGACGTTTTTTTGTTTCCGTTTCTTCGCCTTGTCGAGCATTTTGGGTCTCTTTCAACAACTTTTCATGTCTTGCCTGAATGACTTTGTCAATGAATTCGTTAATTTTAGCAATATTTTCATTGTGCGTTTTGTAATAAGGTGTAAGTCTAAAAATCCACTCAACTCCCAAAAATCCATTGAACATACGTTTATCGAGAATGTAAGCAACTCTGAAATAAAATTCATGATAAACAAAATTTTGCAATTTTCCGCTTGGATAAACTCACATCTCGTTAGCGACAATGTACGGATGATGCGGATCTGACTGAGCGTTTAATTTGGCACCCATTGAGGTCTCCGAGATGATATCTAAGGTCAAAGAATGCATTTTTGGGAAAATATCGATAACTTTTCCAATATTTTTTCTAATATTGTCGATCAAAATGTCCGTTTGTTCCTCGTAGATCGGAATAAATCTCTCTAGAATTTGAAAATGAAACGCTGGCGTGCATAATTTTCGCATTCTGTGCCATTTTTCGCCATCAGAAATTACCAAACTATCTCCGAGCCACGGTTTTAACATGTTATATTCGTTTCCTTTTCCCATTTTTGGATCGTTTACTAATGCTTCTGTGATTTTTGGGTCTCTTGAGAAAATCATCTTGACTGGACCTAATCTGACTTGGAATGTATCGCCATGGGTTTCGTGATATTCGTGCATTTTTTTGAAAACTATAAAAAAAATAACAATTTTAAATTAATTTTATCAAAAAAAAAATCTTACTTTGCTGTTTTTTGGCATAAGGATGAAGTTCGACAATAGATCCAACGAGAGGCAAGCCTTTTGGACCCGAAACTCCAACTTTGGCATCATTTTCTAATGTTTTATGATGCAAATAGTACAAAAATAACGGGAGTAACACTAAAATCGCGTAAAGAACAAACATCTTCGATCAACTGCTGATTTACGAATGAAGCCAGTTTTTTTTTTTTGATAAGTGGTGTGTAGATTATTGTAATTATTATTTTTTGTACATAAGCATGATTCGGCAAAATTTTGTACACCGATAGATAGATCTAATAATAAAAATCAAAACAAATAATATTCACGTTTGTATTATAAACTAGTTTTGAATGACAATTTGATATTTATCGTCTATTCGTGGACTTTTCTTACAAAAAAAAATATATGACCTTCAAAATGTAAATTTTTAATAATTTACGACTTTCGCGGACTCATTTTTAGCTGAACGCCATTTCGAGACTTCATGGAGCCACTTTCGATTACGTCAACAGTGAAATCGGGTGACGCCAAGTCTAGATGAAATTGGGTCAAAACCTTGATAATAACGGTTTTGATTTCCAACAATGCGAATCTCTGGCCGATACAGTTCCGTAAACCAGAAGAGAATGGTTGGTAAGCTGAAAAAATATATATTTTTAATGACAACTTTGAATTTTTTCCATGTAACTTATACAAAATATACACTGGGGCAAATTTCTTAAAATGTATACTGGGGCAAATATTTAAAATTAACTAAGGGGTAAAAATTCAAACATAACAATGCTTAAAAGTCTTCTCGATTTAAACATTGCAAATTTTTCACTGAGATTTTTTTTTTCAAAAAATTATACAATAGATAAAATTCAAAAAATTTGCATTGGGGCAAAAATTCCAAAATTTTGCATTAACTGTGTAGTGAAAATTTTTAAAATTAATGTGTGGTATGAAAATTAAAAAAAATGTTTACATGGAAAAAAAATTTTAAATTAACTGTTGGGTGAAAAAATATCCTTAACAAAAATGTGCAATAGGATAAAAATTTAAAAATGTGCTCTGGGACTTTGAAATAAGGCTCAAATTCTAAATAAAAATTAGCATTAAAAACTTTAAAACTTAATTTTACCTTTATCCCAATCCACATTCAAAATTTTTCTTCCCAATGCACATTCAAAAATTTTAACCCTAATGCACATTTTAAAAATTTCTTTTTAAAAATACGAAAAAATTCTCTTACCAAAAGGATTTCTCTCCTCATTGGACACTTCCTCCATCCATCGTTCTGGATTAAATTTCTTGCTGTCCCCGAAATTCTTTTCGTTCATGTGCGATGCGTAAATAAGCGTCATTATCGTCGTATCTGCCGGTATCAGTACATCACCAATACGAACGTCATCCAGACAACGTTTCGGTAGCATTGTACCAGCGGGAAACATTCTCAAGGACTCTTTGATAACGCAGTCAAGATACGTAAAAGAGTTCAATATCTTTGTTGTCAACGGTTCTTTAGGGTCATACAAGGACTTAATCTCGTCGAGGACTTTTACTTGAATTTCCGGGTATTTTGCTACGTTGTAAAAGAAAAAGCCAAGGGCATTTGAGGTGGTTTCGTGACCCTATTTTTGAAGAAAAATTTAAATTTATTGAATTCGAGTAAAAAAACAAACTTACAGCTAACATGAAAGTTTTCACTTCATTCCGGATGTCATCATTGGTCAAAGGTTTTCCATCCATGTTGGATTGCAGCAAAATTTCGATCAAAGTAGGACGTTTCTTGGTCTCAAAGTCATTTTCAACATTTTTGTCTTTAGATTCATTTATCAATTCATCACGACGCTTTTCGATCATATCATCGACAAGTGCATTGATGACCTTCATCGCACGTGTTTGTGCTTGATAATAAGGTGTGAGTCGAAAAATGAATTCATTTGTTAAAAATCCGTTATTCATTCGTGTCGTAAAAATGTGCAACATTCTTAAAAAATTTAAAGTTTCAAAGAAAAATTTAAAAAAAAATCAAAAAATATTGACTTACTCTTCATTGGCATCCACAAACTCCTGATGCTTGCCCGATTGAGAGCTCAATTTTACCCCCATGGCTGTTTCTGCGATGATATCCAATGCCATATTGTGCAACATTGGCACAACATCAATAACTTTTCCCAAATTTTTGTTAAATTTTGAAATCAAAACATCCGCTTGCTCCTCGTAAATCGGCAAAAATCGTTCCAAAATTTGAAAATGAAAAGCCGGCGTGATTAATCGACGTAATTTGAACCAACGTTCACCGCCGGAAATGAGCAAGCCATTTCCCATCATCGGAACAAGTGACTTATATTCGTGACCTTTTATCATTTTTGGATCACTCGCGATTTTTTCGATAATTTTCAAGTCGCGCGTGAAAATCAACAGTTTTGGTCCGAGTCTGATACGAAAAGTGTCGCCATATTTTTCAGCACATTCCAGAATTTTCATGAACAGTTTTTGGTTTTTAATGCCACTCCACATTTCGGGAAGACTCCCGATAATTGGATAAGCTTTTGGACCTGGAAGATTAACCCGGGCATCTTCTTCCGCCCATTTTCGGTTGATCCAGAAGAGAAGCACGGGAACTGCGCAAGAAATTAAAATTAAAAGCGAGAACAACATCTTGTTAAGGCAAAGTACGAAGGAGAACTGATTGATTGTAGTCAATGAGTCTCTTAGTTATACGTCTTGAGTTCTGTTTTTCTAGCCATCGGTCGTTTTCGGTCATTCGTGTTGGTGTCGTTGAGAAGTAAACAAGATTAACACGGAAAGATAATACAATTCGTAGTGTAAGTAAGTAATAATTTTTTCGTCATTGAGTTGCATTCATGAATTTTACACACACGATCCAAGAAGTTGTGAATTGTAAGGAAAAAAGAGTAAAGAAAGAAGAAAGAGACCTTCATTCACGTGATGGCGAAGGTAAGTGAGAAAGATAACGATTGCATTGTTGCAATTTTTTATTCAATATGCTCTATTTACTTGTTCTACTCACACAAAAAAAAATATTGATTAAATTGCGAATCAAAATAAATTTTGTGACAAAATTCTTTCAAAAAATCTTTAAAAATTTTAATTAAATTTTTATTATTTTTTTATTTTTATTAATTTTGCCATTTTTAATTTTAATAAATTAAATTTTATGTTTTTCAAAGTTTTTTAAATAATAGATTTCCAACAAAAAAAAGGGTACTCTGGGTAAAAGTCTTACTTTTTAATTCATAATTATTTTTTATGGTTTGGTAAATTATAGTAAATTTTGTTTAATAAAATAAACTAATTAATAAAAATTAAATTAATTAATTGATAAAAATTTTTAATTAATTTTTTTTAATTCAAAAACAAAAATTTGTAAAAAAAAATATTTTTTAAATTTAAAAAATTTTTTCCTTTAGGTATAGATAAAAAAAAGAAAAAAATATTTTTGATCATTTGAATAATTTTTAAAAATTTGGATATCAATTATTTCAATGAAATTTCAAAATGGTATTCAAAATATCATTAAAAAAATTATTATTTATTTTTTTCAAAAATTAATTTATTTCAGAAATTTGAAATCTTGTAATCTTTGAACTATATTTGTTTCAAGAAAAATTTTCCTCAGAAATCTTTTTTCAATTTAGCAAAACTTTTAATCTTTTTAAATAACATTTTAATTTTTTATTCTAATTTTCAAGTAATTTAAATACGAATTTTTAAGACTTTATTTAAAAAAAAATCAGAAAAATGTTCAATATTTGAAAAAAAAATTAATAATGATATAAAAAAATAAATTAATTAATTATATTAATTAATTAAATCAAGCAAAATTAAAATTAAATGAATTAAAAAATAATAAAACTTTTGACAATTTAAACTTTCCAAAATTTATACAAAAAAAAAAATGTGGGAATTCCCAAATTTCATTTACAAAATTTGAGAGTAAGAGAGAATTCACTTAGCTATAACCGTGGATGCAAAATCAAAACAACGGAAAAAATGAACAAACCTGTTTGACTTCTTTCCTTATCAATTAGTACATTTTGACCTCATCTGAGAAGAGCAGAACGATTAAACTGGAATTTCTGTTATTTCTTCAGTTCAGTTTTGTTTATTCCGTTGTCATATCATGTCATCAAGTTTCTTTAAATTCTCCTTAATTTTTTGCTTTTTAGCTTCAACAAGTGGTTATGGCGGAAATTCTTTCCATTTTCCGACTTACCTTGACTCCAATGGACTTTTAACGGAATTTTACAAGTGGAAGGAGATGAATTACGAGGGTTTTGGCACGAACGACGTCATTCCTTACAACAGCATGCCCGTCGGAGTTGACAGATTCAAGAACAAATTGTTTATAACGGTGCCTCGAAGACGTCCTGGGATCCCATCTTCACTGAATTACATTGAAATTGACGAATTTGGACCGGATCGTAGTCCGAAATTGAGACCTTTTCCAAATATTGAGACGAATTTGTTGCATGTGAGATTTTTTTCATGAAATTTTTTTGACTTTTAAAAAATTTTATTTTTAGTCGGATCATCATGCAGATCCAAACAAAATTATCTCCGTTTATCGCACCAGAATTGACGAATGTAATCGTTTGTGGTTCGTTGATACCGGAAGACTTGAATATTCTCCAAATCAAACGCAAATCCAACCACTCAGCATTTGGATCATGAATCCCGAAACCGGGGCACGCATCCATCGTTTTGAATTTCCCGCCCAAATTCAAAATGCCGGCAATGGCGTACCTTCGATAACGGTAGATGTCGATCCACGTGATTGCGAAAACGCCTTCGCTTACATTCCAGACTTGCGTTACTACAAATTATACGTTTACAGCTTGAAACAAAATCGAATGTGGAAATTTGAACATGAAGCTTTCAATATGGACCAAAATGCGAAAGATCTGACCATCGATGGTTTCCAATTAAATTTCATCGATGGCATATTTTCCATCACTTTGGGTCCGCGTCAACCCAATGGCGAGAGAATTGTTTATTTTCATCCAATGTTGAGCTTCAACGAGTTCCAAGTGAGTAATCGAGTGTTGCAAGACGAAACCAAAGCCAATGGAAACACAAACCAGAATGATATTTTTTTGATCGGGAATCGTGGACCAAATTCGCAGTCAGCAATGCATCATTTCGACTTGGGAACTGGCGTAATGTTTTTCACAGAAGTTGCGAAAAATGCCGTTAGTTGCGTGAATTCGTTCTTTCCATTTGTGCCGACAAATCACGCGATCGTAGCGCAAGACAACGAAAAAATGATCTATCCGAGTGACTTGAAGGTCGATTCTCAGGGATTTTTATGGTTTTTCACGAACAATATGCCTCGGTACATTTACTCGACACTCGATTCGAGCAAATTTAATTTTCGGGTGTGGCGGGCTCGGGTGAGGGATATCGTTAGAGGGACTGTTTGTCAAACGAGGTGAGAAATTTTATTTGATTTAAATTATTTTTTATTTAAAAATATTTTTATTTTTAGTTTGTGAAGCAATTTTTTGTTGCGTCATTTCTTGCATCATACACACAATTAATTACCTGTAATTATTTAAAGTGACTTGGAAATTCCTGATATATTTGTTTTGATGAGTTATAAGTGATATTATGATGATTTTTTTTATTTGCATCTAAGAAGTTCGAGTTTCACCAGTAAAACAATTTTTTTTAATAAAAATAGTTCTTTCATTAAAAATTAAATTTTGAATAAATTTTAATTAAATTTCAATAAAAAAGGTTAAAAAATTAAATTTTATTTATGAAAATTTAAAAATTTTAAATTTAATTAAATAAAAAATAATTTTTTGTGCAAAATAACAGTTTTTTAAAGTAAAATCAAAAGTGTAATAAAAAATTTAATTTTTTTCCTATAAAACAATTTTTTCATACGATTAATTTTTGTAAGAAATTTAAAAATTTTTTGAAATTAAACATGGGACAAAAAGTTTAAAAAAAAATTTGGAGCGGCCTTATGTGATTTTTTCAGGATTTTTTATTTAAAAATATTTTTATTTTTAGTTTGTGAAGCAATTTTTTGTTGCGTCATTTCTTGCATCATACACACAATTAATTACCTGTAATTATTTAAAGTAACTTGGAAATTCCTGATATATTTGTTTTGATGAGTTATAAGTGATATTATGATGATTTTTTTCATTTGCATCTAAGAAGTTCGAGTTTCACCAGTAAAACAATTTTTTTAATAAAAATAATTCTTTCATTAAAAATTAAATTTTGAATAAATTTTAATTAAATTCCAATAGAAAAGGTTAAAAAATTAAATTTTATTTATGAAAATTTAAAAATTTTAAATTTAATTAAATAAAAAATATTTTTTTGTGCAAAATAATAGTTTTTTAAAGTAAAATCAAAAGTGTAATAAAAAATTTAATTTTTTTCCTATAGAACAATTTTTTTCATACGATTAATTTTTGTAAGAAATTTAAAAGATTTTTGTAAAAAATTTAAAAATTATAAATTACAAAAAATTAAATTTTAAGGGTAATTTCATATAAATTTTATTTAAATTTAAATTAAAATTATGAGAAAAATATTTTATCGATTTTGAGTTTAAAAAAATTATTTTAATTTGATTTTTAAAAAATTAAATAATTTATTAATTTTTAAAAAATTAAATAATTTATTAATTTTTAAAAAATTAAATAATTTATTAATTTTTAAAAAATTAAATAATTAATTAATTAATAAAAAAATAATAAATAATTAAATAATTTTTCATTTTCCATAAAAAATTTCATGGAGAATCTCGCAAATTATATTTATCAATATTCTTTCTTTTAAAACATTTTTTAAAGAGAAATATCTTTTCTTATTGATATTTTATTTTTTATTTATTTTAATTATTGATTTATTTAATAAAATAATTTTCTTACAATTTCTTTTTTTTTCTAAAATTCATTTAAAAAAATCAATAAATAAAAAATAAAAAAATGCGGCTACCACAAATCAAATTCGATTAAATAAATATTTTTTATAACACTCAAAACTGACCCATATTTTTTTCTACAATTTTTTTTTTAAATAAAAACCCCTAAATGTATACAACGAACATTAATGACGCAAATTTAAAACATTTTTTTTATTTTTGTTAAATCAATGAATCTAAACAATTTTGCAAAGCAACAACAAACTAAAAAAAATTGCATAACTAACAAGTCCTACTAAATGCCGAAATACGTCACTAAACAATCATGAATCAAAGTGTCATGTCACTCATAATAATAATAAATGAAGTGAAGCGCAAATCGACTATTTTGCCAAATGTACAAGCAAAAAAATTTGGACCGTACGGAATTATATCGAATTTCATGCAATATTCTCCCAAATTTAACCCATTCTTTGGCGTTCTCAAATTTCCTCTTCTTTTCACATTCAAATTATAGTCGTTTGTCGTGCACTTACACGGAATAAAAGCAAGAAAAAAACGTATCGGAGAAAGAAGAAAAGAAATAATCATAACAATGTTATATTTATAATGAAAGCCTTTCATTCGATACTCACCGAGCAGCAACTTGATATATTCCGTCGTTTCGCATAAATCATACGTAATGCAATTTCTTTCGTACTAACGAACGTGAACGTGCAAATTACTCCCCTCCGAAGATATTATTAGACGCACCAAGGAACCAGTTGTTGCCAGTTGTTCGATTCTATTCCAATTATTGGTGCTTTTGTGTGAGTTAATGTTTTTTTTTCTGCGCTGCGATATGAATTGAATTTCTGTCAAAACTGGCAAGGAGCGAACGAGAGAGAATTGAATTATATCAAGTAGTCGATAATGATGATTACTTTGTGTGAAACATGAAACGATTGTTGTTAAGGTAGCAAAGAAAGTCGAAAGGGGTAATTTTTTGATTTATGAAGAATTTTGCTTATCACCTAAAAATAAAATAAAAAAAACAAGAACAACAACGAAAAATTAGAGTGGGAAATTTTTGTTGGCACGATATGTGGTGTCAATATGGAACGCCTTTAATTTTTGACTTACTTTGAGTTTTTATTTGTCTGACCTCGATTGAGACTCTAATTAAAAATATTTCTCGGTAAATTTCTATTAAATTTAAGTAAGTGTTTAAATAAAAAATTAAATAAAATAAAATTTTTATTAAATTAAATTTAAAAAAAAAATTAAATTAAAATAAATTCAAGTCATTAAAATTTATTTTTAAAAATTTAAACTTGTTAAAGTTTTCTTTTAATTTTATTCATTAAAAAATATTTAAAGATATTTTTCTATTAATTTTAAATAAAAAGTGAAGTTTTTAAAAATTTTTGAACACAATTTTCGGACAAACTAAAGCCAAAAATTAAAAAATTAGTAGTTAAAAAAATATTTATTTTAAAAAAATTAAATATAAAAAATTTCTAAATTTTAAGGAATTTAACAAATTAAAAAAATGTAGAATAAATTTTAAAAATTTCATAAAAATATCCATTTTGACTTTTACTACCTTTACTTAGATTTACTAATTTTTTATTAAGATGTACTAATTTTTTGCTGATTTTTGTTAATTTTTTTTTTTAATTTTTATATTTTTTTTTCTTAAATTTTATGTTTGAATTTAATTTTTTTATTAATTGAAGAATTACCTAAAATTTGTCAAATTTTTTTACAATAACATTCGCAATAATTCCTTAGTAATTGTTGAAAGTTTTTTAAAATTCACCTTTAAACATAAAATAATTAATTTTATAAAAAGACACAAGCAATAAAAATATTTTAAAAATTAATTTGTCTAAATAAATTTATCCAAAATTATTTTTTTAAATTAATTCCTTTAATTTTTATTTAATTAATTAATTAAAATTTTTAAATTTCAAATTTAATTAACAAATTTACATTTTCAAACCCTTCTTTTATTTATTTATTTTTTTTACTTTTTAGTAAATAAAATTAAATTAATAAAAATAAATAAATTTATTTATAGAAAATTCATGAAATTATATTTATATTACCTCAGCTTATATTTTATCCTTAGATTAAAAAAAATATTTGCATTTTTTTTTTTTAAATTTTTGTTTATTTATTTTTTCACAAAAACATCAAATTTACACACACTTTCCTATCTAAAATCTAAAAATCACAGCATTTTACGTAAATTTTTTAACATTTAATTTTAAATATACGAACTATTCAATTTTAATCTTCCCCTTTTGTCTCGCATGAGACTTCTTGTCGTAAGGCTAGTAACTATATTGCTTCCAATTTGTCGATATTTGTCATTTGTATCAACTTTATCTTTATTCACCGTAACATCAACTCTAATAATTTGCCTCGTAGTTGGACTCGGCGGCGGATGTTCCAAAGGCTGCAACACTCCCAAACACTGAGGCGATGTCGCTCTTGCCAATCCAGGCAATCTTCCATCTTTATCCATGCCATATTGCTCCAAATTCAAAATAAACTCCTGCATCGCGATTGGCGCATTCATACAAGCTTTGTTATGATGTCCATTCAGCGACGAATTATCAGCGATACTTTCACAACTCGCCGATAGCGAAATACTTCCACTGTCATTCGGCGAATGATTCGGCATTGAAGGCTCCATTAAATCGGGATCCATGTCGTCGAAACTTTCGCTACGTTTGCTCACGGAAGTTGAAGAGTTGGAGTGAAAAACGGTGCCTTTGACCAAAAGTTGTGGAACGATGTTGAGTCGCGGAGGAGCCGAACTCTCATCATGGAACAAGGAAAGTCGCGAACCGTGAGTATATTGCTTGCAGAACGGCGGAGGCTTTTTGGGGTCTTTTTTGACGTCGCGCTGCACCATTGTTTTGGCCTCAGGTGACATATTCAAATCAACAATTGCCAAAGGGGTTTTTGTCGGTGTCTCAAGTAGTCTGAAAAAAATTTTTAATAATGAAACTATTTTAATTTTTGTGGGTTATTAACGATTTGCAGTAAATAACAAACAAACAATCAACAAAAAGTCTCTTGACCTATGGAGTGGTTTCATTCAGTTTTGCGGTTTTTTATGGTACACAAAATATTTTTTTCACGCCAAACGATCCTAATTTGCATATTTATTACGTTTCTTTTAATTATGACTCTCTGACGAGCAGAACGGCTTATGTTTGTTTGCCATGTGAGATGAGAAATTATATTTTTAATAATTTATTTATACTGGGGAAATATATTTCCTAATTTACTTTTTGACGCACATTAATTGAATGAGTTTATGTTTAGCAGCAGCAGCAGCAGCACAAGATATGGATCGTGAATTTTTTTTGCCGCGCGTTTCAAAGCGATGCCGCTGTTATTTGATTTATATCTCATTTATTTATTGAGTCCTTCAAGACTTTATTATGGTTATGATTTTTCTCGTGAATGGAATGAATATTCAACAGTGTGTGAGAAATTTTAGCGCATCTTACTCTTGGACTGAGGAGGATTGCTCGTGTTTAGTGGCTTTAAAAAACAATAATTACAGACTTCTTGAGCTGACAACGTGGATTTGTCGTTTTTTAACTGAATAAATAATAATATTTCCTTGAACATAGATAAATTTAATGACATTTCGTTTGAGCAAATAACAGATGAACCTCTTAGAAGTGCAATAGGGAATTAATAACTCCTAAGAGGTTAATTTATTTTCTTTTTAAAAGGTCCATTCCAAAAGAAAAAAATCAATCCCTTCAATTTGATCGCTTAGAAAAATTTGAATTTGATCAATTGATCCTTTTACATTGTTTATCTTTTTTAACCTCAAAAAAGAATTCAACTTTTCAATAGAGGAAATTAACTTCAATGATTCCTTAAGGATTGTGATCTTTGGCTTATTTTAATAAATTCTAAGAAATATTAAATTGACATCTTTTAAATGAGAACAGATCGACCTTTTAAAAGTTAAAGTAATTCCTGCAGTAAGGGGTTAACTTAACCTCTAAGAGATTCTGAATTAACCCCTTACTGCAAAAATTACTTTAATTTATAAAAGGGTCAGTTACACTACTTTTAAATTTAAATTTACAAATTTTATCAATGATTTGGCCTTAAAGTTTCAAATTTTTCTAAACATTTTTCAACTTTTTATAATTTTTTAAGAAGAATGAAAATTTGAGTATTTTAAATGTTATGCATTAAAATATTTCTATATTTTCATTCTTTTATAACAACAAAAAGTTGGATTAACCCCTTCCAATTTAAAATTTTGAAGGGCTCAATTTTTTTAAAGGTTTCAAAAAAAGGCCAAAATTTGGGCGCCTTTCATCCATTTATGTCGGAAGTTTGAACAAAAAAATGAGTTTCCGATGGATTTCGACGTTAAGATTTTTTGTTTCAGTTTTTCAGAAATATTTAAGCGCTTCAAACTTTTTTGTTTTGTTTTGTAACTTACATTTTAATATGTACAATTTTTCCCAAATTTCTATTTAATTTTGAGCTACATTTTAAACAATTTTCTTGAAAGGGGGGGGTATATTTGGCTAAAAAGTACGTCGTAAATTAGGGGGGGTCTTTAAATTCCGACGGTTTCCGATTATAGGGGGGGTGGGGGTCAAAAAATGTAATCCGACTGCCGTAAATGGATAGCGCCATATATTCAAAATAGTTTAAAATTTATCGTTTTTACCATGAAAATAAATAAGTAAAGATTTTCTAAATAAGCTTTTAAGCTATTATTTAATAAGCAGTAATTTTAAAAATTTCATCTAAAAATCAAATTTTCAAGCAACGAAAAAATTGAAAAACTGTTAAGAAAACTTTGGCGGGCTTTTATTTTAGATCCTGAGGGTTTAAAAAAGTCCCAAATTTCCAATTGGGTGTATATTACTTGAATTTGTTTGATTTGTTACTTTCTATTTTTTCCAAAAAGTAGTTATGTGTCTTAGACACTCAGAAAAGTGTTGCTAAAAGTAGAAAATTTATGGATATGTGATCTCCCAATTGACTGACGATCAGCTGATCGCTGTCATAAAATACCTCCAGAGGTCGCTACTACTTCTTCCTCCATTACAAAAATTACTTACTTTGATTCCTTTGACTTTTCATGATGCTTATGAGCATTAGCCGATGCAGGAGCTGAACCCCCATCTCGCTTATATGAACACGGTCGAATAATAGGACCATCTGTGGGCATTTTTGGTGGCTGCAAATGCCGCTCATTCAAGTGCATCCGACGACACAACATTTTTTTTATGATTTTTTGATGGACATTTCTCTTCGGCTTGATTCTTCTTCTCTTTGTGGTCTGACATGAAAAGAGAAAGAAATAAAAGAAAAAGTTATTCGAGTCAATTGTCGCACAAAACGTAACAAGTGTTTGGTTTGGCTTAGATAATCAACGAAAAAAATAACAAACAAAAAAAAGTCTAACAAAGGACACATCAACAATAAAGATTAATTTTTTGAAGGGAAAAAATATGTGTGTGTGTGACAAAATATGCAACAGGTAGGGATCCCCTGCGACATTCAAGTTGAGCACCGAACTAAACTTACAAGAGAAGTAACCTAAGACTCATGAAAAAAGTTTTACGTGAAGTAATTTATTAAATCCCCCCTCAATTGCTATGATTTTACCTTTTTTTTCTGTCGTGCCTCCGTTTTTCATCACTACTTCCACCACACAAACGCACTTGAACAATGTGTTTGGATAAAAGTTTTCGGTTAGTTTGGTTAAATATCTTTTTTCTTGTGAAACACGAGTCGCGCGGTAAAGTCATTTCATGATATCACGTATCATCACTTACTGGCTGCTGTTGCTGCTGCTGCGACACACACGCTCGTAAAAATATCATCGCTTAATTTTTTTCTCTCTCTTTATTGACATCGCCACGCATCGCTATCGTCTCACGTGTGTGTCTGTGTATTAATTTAATCAAGCAAATAATTCAATTTTACGTTCGATAAGCAATGTTAACAGCAATTGTCAAGTCGAATCTTCGTATGAGAGATTATGAAAGTTGAGTTTAAAGGGAAATTGAGACACATGGAGCAAGTGGAATCAAACGGAATGCGTTGAATTATTTCGTCAGATATTTAAATTCCTTTGATGATTTTTTATTTTTATTTTTGTGGAGACATAATGGTAAGAAAATAGCTTGGAGCGATGTCCTTTTGAAGATGGAATTGACATTAAAGTGAGTCAAAAACGTGGTTGGAATGGATTTTTGAAGCTACTGAAAGGTAAGAATTCAAGAGAAAAGCAGTATCAATTTTTGTTACTGAAATTAAGCGGTCCTGGAAAAAGTGCGGGAATCTAGGACCCTTGTTCCCGGAAAATTTACAAAAATCATAAAGAAATCATGAATTTTGAAGAGAAAAATCCGCCAGAAATTTTAAAGAAAAATTTTAAAAGTAATTTTGAAATTTTAGAATTACTTAGAAAAAAAAAAATTTGTATAAAATGGATTTTATAATTTTACTTAAAGAGAAAAAAATTTGGGGTAAGTATTTAAAATTTTGGAAATTTTTCATTTCAAGTTTCCTGATTTTTAAGCTTTTTCCATGTCTGAAATTAGGTAAGTAAAAACACTTTTCTTAAATTTATTTTCCATGAAAATTTTAACAAAAAAAAAATTAACTAAAAATTAAATTTAGTTAAAATTATTTCGATTAAAAAAATTAAAATAGCTTTATTACAAATTTCAATTGAATTTTGAATTTGATACAATTTTCCAATATGAATTTATGAAAAAATTAATAATCTTGAAAAAAAGAAATTTAAAAAACCCAAAAATAATGAATTAATGAACAATATTAATATTGAGTCAATTTTGAATTTAAAAATAAGAAAATGAATTTTAGGAAACATTTTTGGTTGGTAATAAATTAGTTATAAATTTTTTCTAATTAAAAATTAGTTCAAATTTCTTTATTTAAAATATAATTTTTTGCACCTTAATTTTTTAAATTTAAAATAAATATGCTTTTGCTTCAAAATAAGACTCAAAATTTCATTGTAAAGAAATTGCGAAAAATATGTTTCAAGGACCAAAAAATTCTCACACAACTTGAAAAATTCCAACGAAGTCCTCTATCTTGAAAAATCTTTATTGAATTTTATCTAAAAAAAAAAGTAATGACAACAAACAACTGTTGATTGAACCCATAAAAATTTCATAATGAAATTTTATGCACATGTTTCCATCGTTCGTTCCCGTTGTTGTGGCTTTTGCTTGCTATTATTAACAACAAAAAATCGTAATAATCAACAGCATTCTGCTGAGGAATCCAATAAGTCCTTCGTTCCGTTCGTTTCTCAATATTATAGATTTTTATGCCATATTAAATTCATTATTTGGTGCGTAACATATTTTTTCTCTGCTCTTCTTCTTCATCTTCCTCCACACATAAAAATCTAATCAATAGACACAAAAATTTTATCCATATGTGCGATCTCTAGAATTCTAACAACAAAAAAAAATTCATTCGACACATAAACGAAGAAAAAAATTTCATGACATTAGTGCCCATTGTTGTACATTTTTCAAGCAGTTTTAACAAAATCTAATACTTTTTATGTCTTTTCATAAGCACTTCGTACGTTCCGACATGCATTGACGTCAAAAGAAATCAAAAATTAAAAAAAAATCTCATGTATCAAACGGTGTCTCGCATCATGTCTCGCACCGTGTCTCGCGCCTAACGTACATGTCTCGCAATGGCATAGAAGACGACACTGTTGCTTATTAGTACCATGTTGTTAAAAATTGAATTTGATAAGATTCACATGACATGCGAGTGTGTGTGAAATGTTCTTCTTCGTTTTTTTTTGTTATTCCTCCTCCTCCTCCTTTCGTTCTTTCGCTTCTCTATGTTTTCTATTTTTCTAGGAATTGGCCGCCCAGCTGCCTTTGCAACATTTTTTTATGTTATAAAAATATCTCTTATAAAGTTTCACATATGACGATGATGCGTCGTCGTTTGGCCGCATTGGATATGGATTTTAATTTAGTTCAGCCATTATTATCATTTCTCTTCGATTCGAATTTTTTCCGGCAGATTCACGACGGCGGCTCGGTGAAAAGAAGAAGAAAAGCAAAGAAAGACTTTAATGAGATTTATGAGAGAGTGTCTTAAATTTTGTACGAAAATACGTTCAAACGTGACACTAATATCAAAAAAATAACGTCTTTCTTGGTTTTTCGTCCTTGTACACAAAGTTCACGAAAGATGATGGATTTTAAAATTCAAAGAGGATTTTCTCGTCACTTTTCATGCCTTATTTTTTGATAACAACAGCTCTTGTAATAATACACCTTTTACGTGTTTGCCAGTTGTTTACAATGCAAGTAATCACCCCTCTCCTCTTGCGACATTTCTTCTTCGTGTCGTTCTCTTGGAGATGTGTGTCACACGCGGACAAAAAGTAATAAAAAATGCAAAGGTGCCTCGCAAAACTTTTAAATCTCTATGACTTACTTATGTTTCTCTTGTTACCTTTCACTCGGTAAGAACATTGCTCGTGTACGTGATTTTAAAAATTACAAGTTTCTCTTGATGGAAATTCGAGCAGCATCTTCTATCATCATCTTAAAATTAGATTTTTAAATAAATGATGATTCTAACGAAATTCTTACAAGAGAAATCGAGAGAATCCTGTTTGATATTGTGCGTTACACATGTCCTGTTAGTTAATGTTGTGCGTTGTTGAGAATGTTGTGAGAAAGAAGAATTCAAGGATAATTACATTTTTACAACTTAGTTCTAATATGTGTTACGATGTTTGTATACTTTTTTTTAACTAGACAGGAATATGTTTCTCAGTTTTACAATTTTTTTCAATTGTACTTCATGTTTAATTTTCTTAATTTTTTAAAGGACTTAAATTATATTTAACGAATGAGGTTAAAAAATATTAATAGTTTTGGTATTTTTAGTTGAGTAAATTGATACGATTCCTAAAAAAATTCTTACAACTTAGTTCTAATATGTGTTACGAGATTCTTTGAAGTATTCTTTGAGAACCAAGTCTGCTCTTTTCGAACTGAATAATATCGTCAACTTTTTAAGACTGTTTTGTTCATTTTGATATTGTTTTCCTTCTGTTTAGTAAATTTTGCTGAATCTTCAACTTCAGTGTTGGAAAATCAGATTTTTTGCATTTCGGAGTCTTTCTTGATTAGATGTTTTGAGGTTAGTATTGGTTAATACAAGGATAAATTCCTCTTCAATTATTCTTTCAAATTCTTTTTTCTAAACCAAAATAGAGTCATCTTTGGTACTCTTGGTGAATTCTTTTTTTATATCACTTTTCCAGTTTTTTATTTATTTATTTTTCTCTCCTGTTGCTCTTTGAGGCTTTTTGTGGTAATTGTTTGATGAGGTTGAATAATTGTTGATTTTTAAAAATGTATATTTTATATACCTTACATGTTTCCTCGCGAGTGATGAAATATCCAGAACTCTACCATTCACTTGCATTGGCTTGAACTTGTTGATTACCACGATTCAGGAGTCATTGGTCTTGATGAAATTCGCCCAGTATGCCATATTATTACATTCTTTAATAAAAGCCTTTAATTTAATTTAGCGTGTCAGATCCATCTTTCATTGTATTTTACATTCGATTTTCCATTGACACTACAATTCCGGTCAAAGACAGATCCAGAAAGCATTTAGAGGTCCCTGAGAGTGGGCAAAAATTTTTGTCAGTTGTTGGAAACTTTCTTGAAATTTTTAGTACATTTTGAGCTGGTCAATGCCTCCATTTGAATCCACTTATGTCTTAAACAAAATTTTTAATTATGCTTTTTTTTGAACATGTGGAATTTGAAGAAAATCTCTCAAAATAATAGTTCTAACTATTCCTGCCTAACATCTTCTCAAATATATTTTTTTCATATTAGACACAAGTGTGCAACCTAGAAAAGAAAAAAAAACATAAATTTCAAACTAAAATATATAAAATACATTGTCAGGACTCATCTTCTTCTATTTTTTATTACATTTCATTATTATTATCCATTCTTATGCACTTTTTTCATAGTGTTTGTGTGCCCATCCATGCATTCAACGCAACAATCTGAAGGATACACAGATTGTATTATTCCTTGATTTTTATTTTTATTTAACTTTAAAGAAATACGAAGGAAGATAAATTACTAAAATTTATTGATATCGTTTTCATTAGCGTTGCCGCATCATTTCATTGTGTTGTTGTTTGTATTAGTTCTTTCTTCAAAAGAATACACAAAAAAAATGTTAAATGAAGCTAAAAATTTTGTGTCTATCCATATGAGAAGAGATTATACTACGAAATTGATATAGTTCGGTTTTTGGTTATTTTTTTTTTGTAGCTCTGTCGAGAGTGCAATCAATTGTAATTGATGATTTCTTGGAAAACAAGTTTGTTCCTCATCTTTTCGGATCTCTCGCTCGGTGATCTCTTGACTTGTGACGTTCCCTTTGTTCTTCCATCGGACGGAACTCGGCTTAATGAATTCTCGGAAGCGACTCGGTGTGACGGAAAAATCAATAATTAGTTGTTAATTCCGTTCGTCGCGTATCTAATTTGCAAATCTCTGTCACTCAATTAGCGCTTCCCGCGTAATGACAAACATATTTGCGTGTTGATTGCCAGAAGCATTTCACTCCCTACTGAATTTCGCACCACCATTGCTCGTGTAAGGGAGGAAGACATAAGAAGAGGTGACACAGACAAACAACTTTTAACGCATAACAATAACAATAATCGTCATGACACACAAACGCATATGCGATGATGAATAAAATAAACATAATTTATATTATTTTACCACAATGTTGTCGCGGCGGTGGCGTCAATATATGCGATGATGATGATGATGTTGATGTTTACATAGCAGCACCACATATTTGCATAATGTTATCATTTTATCAGACGTGCGTTCTGACTTTCCTCTCTGTTTGTGTTTTTTTCCGTTTGTGTGCGAAAAAACATAAACTCACTTAGAGTCACTTAGTATGTTTTCTTCACATAATTTTATCATAATAAAAATAAAACATATTTGGCTGTCATGTCGTCTTCTCATCGTCGTTCGTCGTCGTCACTTGAGACCTACAAGTGAATGAATTGAATATTATTATTATTATCTTCTCTGCTCAAGTGCTGTAATGCGCGGTGGTTAGATATTCAAGAAAAAAAAACGCGAGGGGAGCGAAAATCTTTTTTTTTTCAGCGAGAAATGAAGAGCAAAAAGGATAAATTGCATATTTGCAGTTTTTTATAAAATTGAGTAAAATTAAAAAAAAAAAGAAAATTTCCTAAATTTTGAAAAAAAAAAAAAAAATCTAAAATTGAAAAAAAAATTTAAATCTAAATTTAAAAAAAAATTTTTCTAAAATTTTGAAAAAAAAATTTTTCTAAAATTTAAAAAAAAAATTCTAAAATTTTGAGAAAAAAAATTTTCAAAAAAAAAAAATTTTTTTCTAAAATTAAAAAAAATGTTTTTCTAAAATTTTGAAAAAAAAAAAATTTAATGCTAGATCGCATAATTGCAAAGAAAATCTCTGACTGACAAATCAAATACAATCAAAAATTATCGGAATTATTTTTAAATTTTTGTATTATGTAAAATATTTTTTTATTGCATTAAAATTCATTATAAACCAAAAAATTTGTGAAAATTTTAAAATTGAAACATTAAAAAATTTTTTTTTTCATATATGAAATTTGGATCAATTTTACAATTTATTTTTTTTAACAGAAAATTTCTTAAAACTATTACTTAGAGATCTGATAAAAATTTTTTCTTCACCAATTTTTGTGAATTTTATTTTATTTTACTTTTATAAGCTTGAAAATATAGTAAAAAATCTAAAAAAAAAAAATTTTACAGCTTTAGAACTTAAAATCAATTTTTCTCATTTTGTCAAAAACTGCAGTTATGCGATTTATCCTTTCAACCCTCCAAATATTGAAAGAAAAATATTTTTCAAAGTTCATCGTCTGAATAAATTGTCTGACATTGGTGTCTTGTCTTGTCGTCGCTCATAGCATTTTTCCAACAATTTTTTCGAGTTTCTTATAAAATAATGCGCGTTAAACCACAATCACCTAGAATCTCAACGGATTACGGATTTCAATGTTTTTTTTTTATATTTTTGAATATTTTTATATCGAGTGCGTGAAAAAAATGAAGGATGCCGGCTTACAACCAAATTGAGTGTGTCTTAAGGCGAGATTTAAAAGTAATTGAGTAAAGTATATTGTTTGATCTCGTTATTTGTTCGAGTCTCTTGTACTCGTCATAAAAGGATTTAAATTTTAAAAAATCTAAAGGAAATTATTTGCGGTCTGTTTGAACTAATTTCCGTGTAATCCATTCAGAATTACACGTCTTAATTATAGATTGATAAATTTTTACGGTACTTCAAATCCTCACTTTTTAGATTTCTGTGCATGACTCGAAATAATTAAATTGTCAAGACTCGGAAACTTTTACATGCACTCAAAACCTTTGACACACTAATAATAGTCGAACCCAAAATCTAATTTATTTCTACATACAATATCAAAATGCATTTCAAATTACACTCAAAAAGAAAAAAAAATTGTTGTTTGTTGATGTAAATACAACACAAAACGCACAGCTACCTGCTTTAAATATGCACCGCACCACACTTCTGTTATGTTTTCAATTTTATTCTGGACCTGCATCAAAAATTGTTGTCTTATGTAATATTTTTGGTGTTTATTTTTATTCGGCATTCGACACATGCAGCATGTGTTATACTTAAAGGGAAAAAGTGCAAAAGTCGATAACATGTGCAAAAAAAGTTGGTGTTATGCAAGGACGTTGCGTTGTTGCACTTTTTGATGATTTGATGTTTTGGCTGAATGAATGACGTGAGTGATGCGGAATTTTTTTCGGTAAAGCGGCGGAGGCATGGTCGTTCAAGTTCAAAACTAATTTAAGTTTGATGTTTTTGATTTTGTTGAATTAGGAAAATTTTTTGACGGTAATTACAGAGGAAGTTTTCGTGAATTTATTAAATGACGTAAGTGAAAAATTAAGATATATTTTTAGATTTTCAGTTTTTTAAGATAACAAATATTTAAAAGTTAAATTAAAAATAATAATAATAATTTAAAAGAAGGTTTGGGTCTTCAAAATTTTAGGTTTTATCTCTTTTTGAATAATTTTTAAAAAAATATTTTTAAAAAGTAAAAAAAATATTTAATTAATATTCAATAATATCCATAAAAGAATTCTAATTTTTTTTTTTTAGTGTTTTCAAATTAATTTTTTTATAAGTTTTTATTTTTATAAATTACAAAATGGGGCAAATTAGAGAATGCTAAGAGAAATTAAAAATTTGTTCTCTTAACATTTTTTGTTTCAAATTCTTAATAAGAATCTTATTTTTGAAAATTTTTGACTGAAAATATTGAAATTTTAACTAATTTAGAATTTTTTGTACATTTATTTTAAAATTATCGTTTATCAATAATACAGCTAAAAATTGTTGGAAAAAATTCTTATGAAAAGGACAAAAATTTAAGAGAAATTCTGTTCTCCTAACTTCAAAATTTGAATTTTAACGGTTTTTTTTTTCTCTTAGCATTCTCTACATTACGGTATTAATAAACAAAATAAGAGTATCAAAATTATTTTTAACATATTAAATTAAATTATCAAATAAGTTAAATAATTTTTATTAATAAACAAAATTTATGAGTAAATTTTAAAAATTTTAAGAAAAAAATTTGTTTTTAAATTTTTTTTATTTTTAGCTAATTACTTTCAATCCTTAAAAAAAGATTAGAAAAGAATTTTAAAATATATATTTTTATACAATTTTTTTTATTTATATAAAATATCATGCATATAATTCAAATAAAGTATCAAAATTATTTTTATATGCATAAAATAATTATTAATTTAATCAAAAATTTTTATTTTTATCAAAAATTAATCTTTTGCTAAATTGAACAAAAATTTTTTCTTTTTAATTTATTTTTTAAATCGATTACTTAAAATTTAAAGTTTTACTTTATAAAAAAAATTTAGAAAATTATGTTATTTTATTTTATTTTATGATTAATTTTTAAAAAAAATTTTTGAAAAAATAATTTTTATTTTTATTAATATTATTTAAAAAAATTAATCCGCCAATAAATATTTAATATTCTCGATTATTTTAAATTTTTTTCAGTTTGATGTTTAATTTTTTTTAAAATTATTTTTTGAAACGAATTTCACTTAAAAAATTTAAAATTATTTTCGAGTTTTTTAGATTAATTCAAATTATTATCCTTTAAAAAAAATACAATTTTATTTTTAAAAAAATGTTTAAAAAGTCATAGATCCACAAATTAGCAAAAATAATTTCAATTTAATTTTTAAACACAAACAGAACAATTTAATCGATTTTTTTCTACTTGCCAAATCACTTTTTATAGACAAAAAAGGAGAATTCTAGTTCAATAGGTCAACGACTACAACTCATATATATTTTTTTTTGTTGTATTTACGTTTTTTACTCGTCTATTGTTACTGATTTGTGATTTTTTTATGTCAAAAACTATGAATAAAAATTTGTTATAAGGTCTTCTACATTTCATGCACAAAACGTAAGTTGATCCTTTTTATGCACATATTTCCAACTAATAAACGTTCAAAATGCTACCAGACATTTTTTTCATCGAATTATATGACCAGGTGTACCTTATTTGATTATCATCATCCGCAAACAAAGACGAGACTTTGCTAAAAGGATACCACGTTTGATACAGAATGAAACGTGTTGTTTGTGAACAAAATGTGTGAATTCTCCAAAGGATGCTTTTAGCTTCTAGCAAAGGTGCGTGTGTCGGTATAATCATTGGCATATCGTAAATTAAGATATCGACGTAATAATAGTAAACAAAAGTGTTCGTAAAATTGTGGTTTCTATTTTTAGTTAATTTCACACAAAAAAATTTACGTCATTTCTATTTCTGGATAGAATTTAATAATAAAATTCGGGCTATTTTTGGGTAATTTTTAGTTATTTTTGTTCATTTCTTACCTTTTTTCTATATTTTTCGCCTTTTATTTTAAAAGAACATCCAAACTGCTCTTTTTTCACTTCACTTTATAATTAAAAGTTATAAAAAACTTCTAATCACTTGTTAATTTAATGGCCTTCCTTCCGTCATTTTTAGCTTTCATGGCACTTTATTTGCATTTGTTGCAATATTTTTACAGACACTGATATAACAAGCATCGCATGACTTTGAACAATTATTATTTGAACAAATTTTCCTTTTTTTTTATCTACTTGCACGATTGGTAAAACTTTTTTTATGGCATTTTAAATTCTTGCTGCTTGTTTACTTGTTGGTTGTTGTTACCTTAACTGCATTTTTTTGTAAAACTTTATTTTCCTTTTAATTTTTTTTTTATTTATTTGCCTTTATCAGTCACGGTATATTTTTATAGCAGCTATTTTACTTCCCAAAATTAAACCTTCACGCTTTCATTGTTAATTTTTCACGTTTTTTATTTGTGAAGGAATTTTCATGCAACAAAAAAATTCAATTGTTCACGGAAAAAAAACGAAGCGCGTATTTTCCCGTTGAATTTTCGCGTGTGTCTGAATTTCCATTTGGATTTTATGAAGTGTTGTACACATTATTTTACAATCTACGTCATATTTTGTTATAAATTCGCGAACAGGGTGGTAATAAGGGGTTGCCGTTCGACGAGCGATTTTCAATTAAATGTTTCGTAATTCGTGTTTGACTCAAAAAAAAAAAATCAACACGAAATATTAGACATTTAAAAAAACGAACAGAACGTCAGTTTGTTCACAAACTAACTGAAGAAGCGGAACATTGAATGGGGTCGTAGTGCTGTGGAATGCATAGCAAAGAAAATTCGTGACTGAAGAAAAATTCCAGAAAACTCCTTGTCGGCTGGTTTATTGCACTCTCGCTCATTTCACGTAACGTACGAAGCGACGTAATATGTTTGTTATGTTGCGTATCCAAGGAGTTGCTCCACATACATTTTTTGTTGTTGTGTTGTGTTATGCGTGAATATTGCGCGATGTGTGTTAAAAAATGTGATAATTTCCCGTAAAAAATTTTTTTTTTTCGTTGTTATTTGTTTGTTTGGCATAACTCGTCTGTTTGCTTTGTGTCAGGATGGAATGCGAGGAATACGTGCCACGTCGTCGTCGTGCGCGTTGAAAAATGGGATGTTTGAAAAGCGGAAGTGATTTAAATTAGCAACATATTTATTTTTAGAATGTGTTGTCAGTTTGTTTATTTACTCGACGAGTGAAGAACATTTTTTTATGAATTTTTACATAAAAAAAAAAAATTGTTATGAAATCATGAATAATTTTGGTGGAATCGAACATCATAATTTACCTAAAAATTTCGTAAATAAAAATAAAACAAAACTTAAATCATCTGCTTTGAAGAGGTGCACTTCCTATATCATTATCACCAATAAAAACGCCCCTCTCATGAATATGATTTTTAACGATCGGCTTTGAAATAAAAATTTTCAATATTCATTGGGCAATTTTTCAAAGTCTAAAGAAGAAACAAGATTTTACCGCTAATTTTCGAGAAATGAATGAATGATGTTAAACAAGAAAAACTTATTAAACATCAACTCCAATTTTAATTTAAATTTAAATCATTTCATTTGTTTCATGTGTCACTCAATTAAACCATGCCGCATCATCATCTCCGAAAAAAAAATTTAAAAAAATCATCAAACATCATGAACATTAACAGAAAATGGGCTGCTGTCTATTAACTTGATGATATAATTTTTAATAAATACTATTCTTGTTACACATCATCATCATTTTCGTCTTGCTTTGTATTTTGTTTCATCATTTATAAATATTTAAATTATTGTTATTAAAATAACATTTAATTACTAGTTTCAAACTTAAATTGTATAAATTATTATTAAAGTCAAGATAAAAACAAAAAAACTTTTAGATTGATGTCCATTAATGATAGTAATTTGATACATTTTTAATATTTTTATTATAATAAACGGAATGTTTTTTAATCAGATCAAAATTGGAAACTTTTGCAATTTTTATTCATTAGTTTTTTTTTTGCTATCGTATATTATGTGGTTTTGATAGAGTAGAGTAGATAATGATTACTACTTATGAATGAAATGAAACCAATAAAAAAAATAAGTGATTGACCTTTTTTCTATAAACTTTTTTTTTGTTTTATAAAAAAATATTTAAATATGATTCTGATAGATTTCGTGTTTCATTCATGAAAATGTTCGTTTTTTGGATTGTACAGGGTGTTTAGTCAATTTTTCTTCCATTTTTTACAGATGATGTCGACCATAAGAGCTATCATTTTTCAATTCTTTATTTTTGTCGTTTATAGGGCGATGTAAAATTGGAAAATATTTCTAGGTCACCAAAACTTGTTAATTTTGCTTATTTTTGTTATATTTTTTCAATCCTTTTTATAAAAACAAAGTTTCACGCACCACTCGTTAGATAATTTGGCTCCTTTTTCAAAGTCCGTGAGGTTTCTCCCACAGTTGTCAATTTTTCTGTCAAGTATTCAGGACCCTCACGCCTTTGCAGAAACTGCAGAACCGGGCAATAAGAAATGTGTACATGTAACTCTATTTTATTTAGCATGGTTTCCACGAAAAACAGGAAATAAGTAATACCGAGTATTTGTGCAAACAAAGAATAATTTTTGAAAGCGTTTCGTGCAGTTTTCCCGTCATCTGTATTCCCGCCGTCAGGGAGTGGAATGCTGACATTCAGGTTCATGTGCGTCTTCATCGAAAGCTGAATTTCTCTTTTTTTGTTTTTCACCAGCTCTTTTTCAGTTTTTGTTCTTGCCTTAATTAATAAGAAAAACATTAACACAATATCCGTTATAAAGTGTTGAAACTAAATTAAAATTATTTTGAAATTTGTTAAAAGTTTTAAAAACTCAGTAAGAAATAAACAAAAAAGTGCTTTATTGCATTTCCTTTAAATCGCCTTCATGTCTTTGTCATATCACCCGATATCAGCATTTCATGGAAAAAAAATGGCATGAGATTTTTTGATGGTTTTGTATTAGTTAGGCCTAAAGTAGTCCAAAAATCCTAAATTTAAAATTCTACAACGAACCAAAGTTTTTTTATGCATTTTTAGTGAGATCGGGTATGTCAAAGAGGTAGTTGAATATACCCAAATGCACTGAAAAATATCTAAAATAAGGTTTTTTGGACTACTTTAGGCCTAAATTACGCAAAACCATCAAAAAATCCAGGGCTTAAACTGCTTTCGACTTTTGCTTTTGCTTGCCCAATTTTTGTGTATAATAAATATCCTTTTTCACCAGTAAATTATTTTCAGTTTTTGTTCTTGCCTTTTATATGAAAAACATAAAAACACAATATGTCCTTTATAAAGCTTTTGTTGAAACTAAATTAAAATTATTTTGAAATTTGTTGAAAGTTTTAAAAAGTCAGATCGAAAAGTTGTATGAAAACTTACATTGCGATATATTTGCTTTTGATTCCAAATTTGCCATCCAGGGAGTCATCCAGGAATGCTAAAAATGGAAAAATTATTTTTTTTAAATTATTTTATTTTTAAAATCTGAAAAATAGAAAAATTAATTTTATTTTAAAAAACCTAAAACTTAATTCTTCAGAATTCTTTTATGCCTCTGAAATTTTAAGTTGATATTAATATAAAATTGTCAACAAAATCCACAAGAACACCCTGTACCTAGAAATAAATTTTATGAAAAAAAAAAATGAAAATTATTATTAAACAATTTTTAATCATAAAATTGTTAAATATATAAGAAATAAATAAAGGCTTACATGTCTCACCTTCAAAATGTTAATAATAATTATGATTGCCATTGCATGCGTGTTGAAGTCGAATTGATAGACAAATATCTTTGAAGTTTGATATAAAACGAAGGAACAAAAACTTATTTTGGATGATTGTAACAACAATAAAAATAATGAATTGCGTGTTATTATGTTATTTCATAAGTTTTATTTTATTCCTCCAACGTGAAAAATGTTCACGTTTCAAGCTGAGAATCCATTCTAAGTAATTTAGGCAATAATGTCTCATGTTAAACAGCACATGTGTGTCAATTTTTTACTGCTAATCTATTAATTAAAACAATCTACTGTGGCGGCTGCCATCAAATAATAACAAGTTGCAATTCTTGTCATTTTTTTGCGGTGTCCTTATATCTCGCATGAATAATATTTCACATGAATATTCAAGCCAAAGTCATAGCGACAAAAAAATCAATCACAATCTCTGAGTAATAAATCGTGTTTGTTCTATCCGTGTGTCACAAGCCGTCACATACTTGTCTTACACCAAATTATGCCACACATGCCGGTCGCTCGCTGATCGATGACTGAAAGCACCATTCTCGGAACGAATATTAATAATAAATAATAATTAGACAAATCAAAATCTATCAAGCATGATTTAAGAAGTTTGACATTAAAAAGTTTGTTTGGTCATTTTTTTTGCCTTTTGTTTAATTCAATGTCCAGACAGCATGTTGCACGAGAAGAAATATAAAAAGGAACGTTCGTTGTTTATTTTATTATATAAAAGACAGCAATAAAAGTCGTTCATAACGCGCATATTTTATGACATAATCGGTTATCTAGGCAATCGAAATTCCGAAGAAATGCAGTGGATTTGGATTTTGTCACAAAATCACCGTTCATAGAGTGGACATTTCTCACTTTTGTCCAAATTTCGATTTCATCTTTGAAAAAAATTGATACAACCTAACTCATTATTTAATCATATGTATGCAAATGTCGTTATCTATGAATTTAATTAACTTCCTTTTCTCGCTACGATCGAGCCATACACTTGGCTGTACAAAAAAAACAACAATTTGGTTGTCAAATCAACCGAAAAATAGGGCAAACGCTGATAAATTTTGTTTTTTTTTTTTATAAAAAAGTTATAATTTGAATAAATTAATCGCGACACTAATATTTTATGCTGTAATAATAAACAACGACACGATTATATCATTCATCCATCACTCCTTAACTTACAACTCGGTCGTCGTCGTCACCTGTTTGATTCCACCAAAAGTTATTACTAATCTTATCACCAACAGATTTGTTGTTGTCTTTTTGGTGTCAAGTCAAGTCGCTTATACGAACACGGAAAGTTACACTGTATCAATAGAAATGAAGTAAGTGCTAAACATCATCATCAAAATGTAATATAATAGATAATCTCTCGAAATGCGTACATTGTGACTGTTATCTATTTATCTGCCGCGCTGTGGAGTGAAATGATGATGATGATGGTATTTTATCAAATCTCCCTTCGTTTTTCGAAACATTTTCTGATTTCCGCACGTACTTTATGAGGAAAAATGAAATATTTCGGTGTCGTAATAAGACCACAGTGTATATAATGTTGGTTGGTGCGACAGGTTACTCTGAATAATATTAACTTACTTCTATATTAGTTTTTTTTCTTCGTTCGGTGGTTCATGTTAAACGAACATTTAGCCCATGAGGCAAATCTTAGAGACGAGCGTGATGACGTCGCTGATGTCTGACTATTTAACTTTATTTGTTAATGAAAAAATTAATTTAAAAAGTCGTCGTGGTTTGATTTTTGATTTTTTAAGGTTTTTAGGCAATAATAATTTTAAATTTTTAACTTTTTTAAAATTTTTATAAAAATTTAGGTTTTTTAGGATAATTAATGGAAATATAAAAAGAAGAACTTACTTTTTGAAGATCTGCAGTAGTCTCTCGTCAGTTTTTGTAATCGACTATGATTTACTTCCTTAAGTGAGAACTGGCCTAAAGAGGGAATGAGGGTCTTGTAGATGGTTACCCTATGGGCAGGGGCGCGCCGTAGCGAACCAAGAATTTTTGGGGGGGCAAACAGAACAAATTTAAATTTTGATCCCCAAATTCTGAAAATTTCCATTGAAAACTTATAATTTTTGGGGGGGCATTGCCCCCATATTGCCCCTATGACGCTACGCGCCTGCATGTGGGCGAAAAACGGGTCAGACTGATCCCTTAGGGGATCAGGTTGACCCCTTAGAAGTCAAATTGATTCCTTAAGGGAATTGTTTGATCCCTTAAGGGATCAATTTGATCCATTAAGGGTTCAATCTGATCCCTTAGAAGATCAATATGGACCCTTAAGAGGTCAATTTGATCCCTTTAAGCGGTCAATTTCATCCCTTCAAGAGATCACTTTAACTCCTCCAGGAGATCAATTTGATACCTTAAGGGATCTTATAGGGACCTCTTAAGGGACTTAAAGGACCTCTTAAGGGATCAAAATGATCTCTTGAATGATTCAAATGTTTGGGTCAGCAGATGACCGATTCGAAAGGGGATCAGATTGATCCCTTAAGTAATCAATCTGTCCCGTTTTTCGCCCATAGGGTACTTTTGTGGCTTTGGTTAGTTCCCGTGACCTCAGTTGTCGTTTCAATCCATAGAAATATCTGTTTGCCAATGTGATACGGCGTTAGCCTTCTGAATTATTTATCATCATGAATTTGATTTTTTGTTTTACCAAGGAAACAATGTGACCTTCTTTAAAGGCTTTAGGGCTTGAAAACTTTACCCTACACATTTTCTTTGGAGGTTTTCGATATCTATACATTTTTGGGAAAAAAAACTGTTTTTCAAAAAAATAAAGACTTAAAAACCTCCGATGAAAGTTCGTATGGCCTTATTTTCTTAAAAAAAACCTCATTGTCCCATAGGGTTGTTGATTCTCGCCATAGGTCTCAATACTTTAGAGAAAAAAAATTTCGGATGGACATCAAAACTTTCGACCTGAAATTTTGTTAACCAAAACCTCTTACAAAACTCATGCATCGCGTCTTAAAAATCCACAGCTTTATCCGAGATGAACTCTAAGCAATATTGGATATAAAAAAGGTTAAAACACACATTAATTATATCATCCAACTGACCTAAGTTTCCTGCAAGTTGCGTTGTACTCTTCGTGTGTTGCGAGATGAGGTTTCATGACTCAGTCTCACTCGAACGAAACATGTAATTATCGTCTATCTCAAATGATGATTGTTTGTAAGTATTTTTTTCATTTTTTTTATTAAAAAGCGTCTCTCTCTAAACAAAAAATTATTAAAATTTATTCCGTGCCAGATGAACGGTGTCAAAAGTTGATTTGGACAAAAATGACGTTTCGTGATCAGACCACATTTTGCTTCATCTTACAATCTCGAGAAAGAGAGAAAAGGAATTTTTCAGTTGTTGTCGTAAAAAAAATTCGAGCCATTCCAAGAAAATATTCACGAGATATCATCCTTAAATGATTTAACGACCTATTTCCGTTTGTGCTGTGCTGCAGTGTGCGGTTTGCTTGGCTCGCCAACAAAAAAAAAAAATTAACAACATTTACGATCATCATCATCATTATTACTCTGAACTTTATACAAACAATCAAAAGTTTAATAAGTGAAAACCACATTTTTTCTCTCCTCATTACCCGGTTCTCATATTTTAAAATGATGTCTAGATGTCATGCAAGAAGTTATTTATCGTTCTTTGTGTTCAGAGCAAATATTTATTTAGAGGCAAAAATTACATCACGAGATTATTTGAGTTTTGTGCAAAAACAATAACGTTCATTGTGCCAGTTTAGCGATAAAGTCTTCGTCTCATCATCATCGTCTCATATTTATAATAAGTGTTTTATTAGCACCCATAAAATTATGTTAACAGCGTGTCATGGACGATAATCTAGAGTTGTTGGATGTTCTATGAGGTAAGGGGTAGTTCACTAAATTCTTTCTCAGAATTAAAGCTTTAAATTCATCGAAAAATACGGAAAATTTCTTTGAATGCCAGTTTGATGATTCTTAAGTTTGAAATTCATCAAAAATTACGAAAAATTTCTTTGGATGTCTTCTTGATGGTTCTTAAGCTTAAAAATTCAAAAAATAAACAAAAACCTTCGAAACCCGAACTAAAAATATAAACTCTTCGAATTCGAATCACGTTTTTAACACAAAGCTAAATAACTTTTTTTTACAAAATTAGTGTCTCCTCTTATGTTAATATTGGTTTTTTTTTATTGCAAATGAACTTTTTGCATGGATTTAAAAATCAAAATGAGACGACTAAACGAAATTTGTCTCAATTGCAATCTAGCACTTGTTAAGAATGTTTCTTTTTTACGCAATTTTAATAATCATTTTTTTGATTTTCTTCTACTTTCATCGAGATTATCTTAATGGTACCAAAATTGAGCTTCCTGGTCCTACAGGACATCATTTAATTGGTCACTATTTGGAGATTTTACCTCATATAAGGAATAAATACAGTAAGATTTATTTTTTATATTAAAAAAATTTTAAGTAATTTCACTAATGACAGTTTTGAAGATAATGAACGAATATCATGACATTTATGGAGATACTTATCAGTTAAGTCTAGGACACGTCAAAACAATCATTTCAAGAGATGCAAAAGTTGCAGAAGCAGTTTTGAACAACGAAAAATTCGAAAAATCTATTTTAATGAAAAAAATGTTAAAACCGTGGTTCGGAGATAGCATACTCACATCTGAGGGTGACAAATGGCACAAAATGCGAGCTTTGACAAATTTTGGATTTCACTTTAAAGTACTTGAGAGTTTTATTTCTATCTACGAGAAACATACGGAAATTTTCATTGAAATAATTGAAAAGGAAATGGAAACTTCTGATGGACTGAATTTTATGCCGAAAATTTATGCTCTGACGCTGGATATAATTACGGAAACGTTAACAGCTACAACATCAAATGCTCAGTTGAACTCAAATCATCTGGTAATTGATGCAAATGAAATGTAAGTACTTTAATTAAAATTCTAATAAATCAATGTATTTTTAGATTTTTTTTTGTTTCAGACTCGGAGAAATTTATGAAAAAAGATTATTACATGGATATCTGGCTGTAAATTGGATTTTTAGATTTACCAAGTACCATAAAATTTGGTCAGAAAATGTTACTATTGTAAATAATTGGATTGACAAAATCATTATGGAAAGACGTGAAAAGCTATTAAAAGACACTAAAACCCGAGTTTACACAGAAGAATCAAAAACTAAAAAACCCTCTGTTCTGATTGATATTCTGTTGCAAGGAAACATCTATGGAAGATCTCTCACGAATTCAGAAATCTCGAACGAAGTGAAATTTTTTATATCTGCCGGATACTTTACTACAGCCACTGCCTTGAGTTTTACCGTATATTTGCTCGCAAAGCATCCAGAAGAGCAAGAAAAAGTTTTTAAAGAGATAAAAACAAAAATCCAAAGTGGTCCTTTGACATTAAGAGACCTAAACTCCTTATCTTACCTAGATAATGTCTTGAAAGAATCTTTTAGATTATTTCCTCCGGTATTCTCGATCGTCAAAGAGCCGGTTGAGGATTTGCCTGTCAGAGATTTCATGGTTCCCAAAAATACAGCAATTATTTTGAACACATATGGGATTCAACACAATGAGAAAAATTTTGAAGACCCAGAAGTCTTCAATCCGGATCGATTTAACAAGGAGTATTTTGGTCAAAATGTTTTTCTACCATTTTCTGCTGGCTTGAAAAATTGCATCGGACAGAAATATGCCATGTTCGAGATGAAAACGATTCTGGTAAAGTTAGTGTCGAAATTTCAGTGGAGGTTGGCAGATAAAAATTTTAAAGAAGATTTGATGCATAATTTTTTTGTTCTCAAGTTTAGAAATGGTCTTCCACTGAAGTTCCAAAAAAGACCCAGTAGCCAATAGCCCAATAGCCAAACTTATAAGTTTTAATTTAAACAATGAGTTTTAATTCTAATTATAAGTTTTACAAAAAAAAAAAAATAAGATAATTTAATGGTGAATGTATTTTTGAAAGCAATATAAAATACAAAAATTTTTGGAAAGGTAGATAATTCAATATCACAACTCTTTGACTCACCTAAAAAATTTCATTAAAGTCGATATTTTTTCAATGAGCTACCCTTGATACGTGCAAAAAATAAGAACTTGTTCTGCAACGCCCTTTCTATTGTTTCACTATTGCTGCTCCCCGATGTTTGTTTTAGTGATTTGGGAGTTACTTGCTGCAAGTTTTTCTCCTGCAAGGCAAAAAGTCCATCGTCTTTAATCACAGCTCACATCGCCTTCTCATGAAATCACATCAAACAAAAAAAAAATCTTTTTACGATTGCTTCTTTGTGTGAATTTTTCGTGCTTGAGATTCCGTTCCAGGAAAACATCATAAAGAATGTTTACGCAGTAAATAAACAGCACATGTTATTGTTGTTGTGTCATTTGATGACTATCTTTATATATTATTGTATATTGGACGACAACGATGACGACGACGTGGACTGACATGTGAACCATAAAATTTTCGTCCTATTATTAGAATGTTCCTTGATGTAATATTATTACATTTTTATCATTTATTCATATTTTATTGACCTCTCTGTCGTGCTTTGCTTCACTTTTTGCTCTCATACGACAAAAATGATCGAAAAAGTACTTTCCTCGCAATTTCGTTCAAGTGAGTGAAATATATCGGAAGTGATTGCACCGTAAAAATATTTGACAAGGCACTTGGGCGTTAGTGAACCAGTTGTTAGAGAGTTGCGAGAGACACACAAAAAAAATTGTAATCCATTAATAATGTTAGACTTTCGATATCTATTCGTTGCGTACTCGTACAATGCCTTCTAATTTTTTGTTTGTGTTACTCACAAAACACGACATCAACGGCCGAAAATTTCTTTTCTGTGTTGTGAAAGCAGGCAGCATTCTATTACATCATAATGTGTGCATATAAGCAAACAAACACTCTCACCTTGGCTAAAGCTTGGCAAGTTGGCTTAGAGAGGAGATAAGATTAAATTTGGCCGATAACCAAATAGCCGGTTTTTTATTTCACGTTATTTATTAATAAATAATACTTTTGAACATATGCATGATTAATTGGTGTGTAAAATATTTGTTCGTAAGAGTTTTTTGTTTCTTGACATTCGACAGTTTAATGCGATGTGAAGTGTCCAAATTGTAGCGAGACAAGTAACACCAGTTGAAGTTGGGTTGTGCGAATGGTAGCTGGTGGGCTTGCTTTCTTTCTTTCAAATGTCGATAATGATGATTTGCATTGATTTAATTGAAAGTTTTTACATTTCAAATATTTTTGATCCTTTTCGAGTTTCTTCAACTCTGAAAATTTGCAATGCCTAGAGGCGTTTGATAAAAATTTGCAAATCGGAACTCAATTATTATACAATTATATTTTACATAATAATATTGTTTTTTATAATTTTCAAAAAAATTTTTATTTTATTTTAACAAAACTTTGACAAAAAAAAAACTTTTAATTAAAAAAAAAATTTTTTTTTTAGATAATCATCTTTAGATGATCATATTGATATACAATGAAATGTCTGAAATGAAATTGTGATTGACTACCAAAATGTGAAAAACTTTAAGAACGCACTGAAAGACTATGTCAAATCGAAATTCTGATCAAACGAAAGTCCAGTAAAAAAATATGAACCAGAAAAACGAAAGTGTAATTGATGAAAATCTAAGAAATAATAAGATGATAACAGTAAAAAAAAGAAAGAAATGAAATTAGGTGTTTAACTGTCCTACATAAAATATCATCGAACAACAACAAATCTGTTTAGATCATGTAAATTTTTAGAAAATAAAAATTAATAAATTAAAAAAAATAATAAATTAATAAAAAAAAAGAAAAAAATTAAAATAATAGAAAAATTGAAATTAAAATAATTTTTGATCTAAAAAAAAAATTTTAAAGATTTAATTTTTAAATTAATTTTTTTTATTTTTAATTAAAAAAAATATTTTTTTTTGTAGCTATAGAACCTATAGATTTTTCAGGTTTTTTAAAATACCTAAAAATTTAAGCAAATCATTTTTTAAATAAGTTTAGTGAAAAAAGATTGACCAACCTAAGTTTTTTAAAAATCTGAACCCGACTTTTTTTGCTTTTTTTTTCGAAAAATGTAAAAAATAAGGATTTTAATTTCCTCTTTGTATTTAAAATCTGCCACTTTTAACAGTAGTCAGCCAGACAGTCCTTGAAAATTCATGTCAAACATCAAAAAAATTATCTAAAAAAATTCTCAATAACTGGCCTTGATATCCGACTTCTTTTATGTTTCATGTGATCCATAAACCAATATGCATGTGTGTCTTTTGCAAGAGCTAGGAGAACGCAAAAAAAAACCTAAGACTTTATTAGAAACAGATTAAAACGCAAAAGACATTCGATTAAAAATCTTTTCAAAACTGTCATAACAATCAACATCACAAACAATCAAATCTGCAAAAGTTTTTTTTGTATTTCTCATATTTTTCGCTTGCTACATATTTGCAGTTGTTGCTCGCATGTTGTTGTACCCGAAAAAAAAATAATAATAATATCGCGCAATAATTATCATATATGTGACGCCCATTTCCGTCGAGAGAGCAGCAGTGTGGCCTTGAAGTTATCTTCTCGGATATTTTTGCATGCGCTGACTGGATCTCTCGCTGCATGCAATCTTGAAACAAGGAGATTTTCTTCACACAAACCTTTGATTGCTTTGTCTTAAATCTCGCGCGAAATGATGATGAAATAAAAAAAATGTTAATGTCTTCAAAAATGATATTAATTTTTTTTTTCGTTCGTGATATATTTTTATGCTGGTCTAAATTACGATTCCGCATGAATCAATTTTTAAGACGCTTAACATGAAGTTTGATGTTTAATGCGATTTTCTGATTAATTCTTGCGACAGGAGTGTTAAATCAGAAAAAAAAGTAAAATAAACAAAGAAATCTAATTATTTTTTTTTTGTAGATTTTGATAAAAAAAAACGATCCAATATGGAGATAATTTTCGAATAAGAAAGAAATCTGTCTGCATTCGTTCCGTTCGTCTATAATACGCATTTCCAGAAAACAACAAAGTATTTAACAAAACAATAAAAATAATCTAAAACTATCTATTTTTCTGAACACTTCTTTTCTATTATTATATGCTCTATCCTTATACTGACATGTGATCATCCGCTCTACGACGTACAGCCAGACACAGACAGAGTTAATGCTGAATGAAAAGAACTGTAAAGAAGTAAAAACAAAAAAAAAATAATACCAATAATTTATCTACAAGAGATAAGTGGCGCCGTCAAACCTGAAATAACGGCAGGGGGTGTAATAGAATTTTCGTTTATCGTGTCTATAAAAGGTAAGGTGTGTAAAAAAATGTGCAATGTGCATCAATTGTCTTTTACAACATTTAATTTTACTTTATTTTTGAAAAGTCATTAAATTGCTGTTAAATTTTTGCCAGGACTTTGAACGAAGCGAAAAAACGAACATCAATCAAAAACAAAGTTGTTGATTTTTGAATGGCGAACATTAACTTGGAACGAAGCAAAGATTAATGATTCACCGAATTTAATCACTTTTTTTAAAGACGACGACGTGCATCGCCAAAAATCGCCACAATTTAAATATCATTCACCTCTAATAATTCTTGCTGCTTAATTTTTTTGTTTCGCGAGAAAACTAAAAGTTAATATATCGACGTATCAAAAGTGCTTTGCGCACACATTAATTAATATATCATGTTTGTCATCGTCGTCGTCGTTGTTGCTGTTGTTCCGTGGAAGCGGTGAAAAATATTGCTCTAATAATGTCACACACACAGGCAGTTTATTAGCAACATTTTTGAATCATTAAGATGTTAGATAAGGCGATTTTTTGTCGTATTGCAGTGAAGTTTTTTTTTGTTTGCTTGGTTGCGATCAAGTTGCGATGAACTTGCAACAGAACTGATAACGATCATTATCATCGTGCGAGAAAAAAAAGTCATGAGGATTGGCCTTGAAAGTGCTTCTGGTTAGTGATCTCTCTTTCGCGTGGATTGTTGGTTCTGCTGAATCACTTATGTGAAGGAACTTACTCTTCAAAGGTTATAAAGTCTCTTTGTTTTTAAGCAGTGGCGTAGTTAAAATATGCAACGCCGCGGAAAAAAAAATAATTTTCTAAAAACTTCGGGGATTTTAATTTTATGTTTTTACGACTACTTAAGGTCTAACTAACACAAAGCCAGTCAAATCTCATGCACATTTTTTTCGATAAAATGATGAAATCAAGTGATGTCCAATTTGAAGTGTTTTTCAGAACAAAAAGCTGATGCAGTTGAATTGAATATTTATGTTTTTTTCATAATAGAAATAATTTTGGCTTATACTTAGTTTAGCGATAGGACGATATTTACTTATCCACAGGTTTAGGCTGTTAAGATTTCTTCTTTTAAATTCACATGTCCTGACATAAAGACGAAATTACTAATTCTAACCCATAAAATGTTTGTCTATCCTACCGAACACATTTCTCAAATTTAAATTTAACTTAATATCAAATACGTTATATTTCTATAACAAGGCAGTTGTAAATTCTATTCTGAATTCCAATTCGCATAAATAGTATGGTACAAAAAAAGCTCAGTGTTTTAGGATGGTTTTTTTCGTTTTAAACATTGGCTTCCTGATTATCTTTTGTTTGTTAAGACACAGAAATTGCTTCAGAACTTTATAAACTACAGAAACATTTATTTCATCATAAGTTAGAAAGTTCGTTAGATATTTTAGAAAGTGCTTCAATCGGTCAGATGCAAGTGTTCTAATATTCTTTTTTTTAAATATCCAGTCTCTAGTTGCATCCGACGACAGGTATTCACTGCTGTAGAAAAAAGTGTATTTCAATTTCATATTTAAATACTATAAAAGGGACATACTTACCAATGCCAAAATTTTCTCATTTTTCAATCTGGGATCACATCCTTGGATCTTCTGTTTTCAAAAATAAAAAAAATGTCATTAAATTTATATTACTTCTTATTTGATTTTGTAGTCCCCAAAACTTACCTACGCCACTGAGCCAAAGTCTAATAATTGTACTACAAATCATTCATAGATTTCATAGATAAAAATCTATTGACTCAACATCAAAACCTAAACTCGAACACGAAGAATTTCCAACTACCGCATAAATTAACGGGCGCCCATGAATTGTCTGGGAGAATTGTCTCTAATTATGACATACCCTCATAAATCACAAATCACTTGTTTCCAGCTACTCTTTTTTATTGATTAGTAACCAGAAACCTCAAATGATCGACATCGCAAATCAAGTAGTAGCTACCATTATCAAGATGTTTGAATATTCAACACAAAAAAACAAATATTTTTTTCATGTTTTACAAGAATGAGGATGCTGTTCTGTTTTAAATATTCAAATCGTTCAGGGAACGAAAAATATCAATCTCCAATAATATGAAGAAAAAAAATCAAACTAATAAATTTTCTCAACATTTCAACAAATTTAATAAATTATACCTAATTAACGGTGACACTTTTCCAATGATTTTAGTGAATAGAAAAAAAAATTGTTTGGGAACTTTGGAATTTCGAATTAATCACCAAACAAGCAAAATTATGTGTCTACAACGTATAAATGCAATCATGTGTACAACATAGAGGAATAACAACAACAAAAAATTCTTTGACCACCCATAACGATAACGACGAAAGTCGAAGAGAAAAGAAATTTTGTGTAGTACGGAAACGTTGCAAGAAATGTTTGTACAGCCAAAATACGATTGAATGCACTCCGGAGCTTTATTAACTAATAATAATAATAATAAGTGTGCATGGAAGTTTGTAATTCGATCTCAAATTTCATGGGTGCCGTTTTTTTTTTGCCCATGTGGCTCTAATCACGATGTGAGTGCATGAAGGCGTGCACATGAGTCCTTGATTTATTTTTATTTATTTTATAACAAACTGTTGCATCTCAGAGTGCAACGCATATGTCATTCTGCATTAACGTTCACAAGAAAAGTCCTTGAGCTTGTTATGTTTTCAATTATCACACATTTTAGAAAAAAAAAATGTAGAAACCAATATTTTATGGATTATTTTTCTTTCTATTTTTAATGTATTCAAGTTCACGAATTATGTAAACATTTATAATTTTTATGACTTTTGGTGATTTTTTTAACAGGACTACGACGACATGTGTGTTTGATAGTTTTTGGAGTGGAATTTAGATGTTTGTTTAATCTAAGGAATTATTATTATTGCAGGAAATGAGGTTGAATTGTATTCGAGGTTAAAGCAACTAATCTTTATTTTATTTGTGGATCAACGAAAGTGCATTTTATACAAGAGACATTTGGACCACCAAGTAAGTATTTTTTTTGGCAATTTTTTCTTTCTTACAAATATTTTTTATGAGATCTATTAAATAATTGAATAGATTCACTCCTAATTGAACTTCTGGAGCGCTGGCTTTTAGTTTGTTTTTTATGTTTCTTTTCACGTTGCAAATTATGACGTCTCCACAAAATGCTATTAAGCCATGTCCCGTCCAGGAATGGAAGCGATGCTCTGATATTTAGTTTATTTTTTAAATCCAGTGTTACTAAGGTAACTAAGGTAACATATTATGATGAACTTTTTTAAGCTGAAATTTGATGTTAACATTTCAGATCTTAACCAACTAAGCCCTGAAGCGATTGAGTGGCTTGAAAATTTGAAACTTTGACCTCACTATGTTCCTTTATATTGATACAATTTATATTCATACCCTAATTAACTACACCGCTGCATCAGTATTTTTAATACTTACTTTACGAAATGCAGCAACGCAAAATTCTCTAATATACAAAGGGGCATTGCTCTTTAATGAAATGGCAAGAAAAGTGAAAACAGATACTGAAATGAGTGAATTTAAGAAAGAGCTAGAAAAATATGTAAAAAGTGATATTGATGCATGAAAAAGAAAAAAGTGACAAATATATAAATTGACACAAATCATCGCCAGTTGGAAATAAGCACAACAACAACAATACAACCTATGATATTGTTGATATCAGCATGCCGAAAATAAGCGTTTAACGTAAACTTAAGTTGCAATTTGCAAAGTCCCAAAGGGTTTCTAAAAGATCTTAGTAAGTTTTGAGCACGATTCGAGTCAGAAAATCTTTCCATGATTTCGAGTTACGAACCGATGACCTGAAGCTCATCAGGTTAGGTTTAAGGATGCATCACCTCGGTCCGAAGACCTATTGTGATCCGCTAACCACTGTACTAAACTGAGCTCATTTAAAGTACTGAAAGCTAATGATTTATTACTCCAAGCTTTTTTGTTTTGCCAAATTTATGCCCTTTTCAAAAGTCAGATATCCTAAAAATTATCTTTTATTAAATAAATTGACAATTTATTAAAAAAAATTACCTTCCAACTACTCCATTAAACTACCATTGAATGCCTTCCAAGCGCACAACAATGCCAACCGGCATCTCACAAACGCATCACACTTTGGTTCGTCATGATATATCAATTAACTTTCGATACGGTACCGTTCAATAAATAACAAGAAAGCACCTCAATACAATGAATGACTACCGTTTTGTCCTGCTTTTTATTCATCGTCATCATCATCAACATCATCATCGAGCATTCAAACAAAAATACTCTAAATAGCGAATGGGTTGTTTATTTGTTTCCCTTCGATTGTTCCAACAAAAATTTTTATATCAAAATTTATTTGATTCAACATTTGAATAGAAAATGACTTGCATTTTAAAATTTTTATTTTATTTTATTCACTTCGCTGGCACTCTCACTATGTGTCGAGAGATCAAAACAAAATCGTCGTAAAAACACTTCTGAACCACTTCACGCGCAGCACGCCGTTAAGTGAGCTAATCATTGTCATGTCAGGTAATTGCCTCGAGTTTTATGAGATTTCAGTGAGAAAATCGTAAAAGACGGGAAAATCGAATGAGTCATCAATATTGCTGTTAATGCCCCGAAAAAGGCATATAATCGCCGTCATTATCGTCGTAAACGATATCAATTTGTCCGGAATCGAGATAATAACTCTGTGTTAATCTCCATTCAATTCACTAATTCATATTTTATTGGTCAATCCACAAGTTTTTCCTTCGTCTCCTTTTTCATGTTACTTTCTCGGAAAAATTAGGAAAAGTTTGCGAATATGGGGGGAAATTCATAACTTAACTTTGTCTGTGAATGGTCTACCGTCGCCGCCGCAAAACTATCGAGGAATAGCAAATAAACAGACGAAAAAAAAGTTTAGATCATAAATAAAACAAAACAAACATAAATTGTGTGTAAAAAAAAAGTTACGTGCTCCCGTGCCTTTTCCGGAAATCCATCTACCACAGCACAAAAGTAAACGATCCGTTGTTATAATAAATAAATTTCTGCACGACCATCCGTGGGTACTTTTGTGTATCGTCGTCGTCGTCGTCAATCGTCCCTTGACCTACCGCAACAATAATCGTATTTGACCTTAATTCGAGACTATTTAGGTGTTTGTTGTTTGTATTACTTTTTACTCCGTTATATGTCATCCGGCTACGACTACAGAAGCAATAAAAAAGGTTCATGCATCAGAGTCTGTTCTGTCCGTCATTTTCAAACATAACACACACAACATTCACGCACAAAAGACGATTTGGGTCCAAAAACTGTTTATACACATTTAGGACAAATAAAATTCACTTCTTCTTGGCAAAGCAAAGCAACAAAAAAAAAGGAAAAAAGATAAAAAGTTGTCGTTCAGAGAAGGACAAATGATGGGATCGCTTTTCCATGTGATAATTTTAACCACGTGGTTAAGCAAGTCAAGTAACTCTTTTGACCACGTGGTTAAAAAAAATTAAACAAACCACGTGGTTTCATGAATTTTATAAGTCCCTTGGTTTGTTTAGTTTTTTAACCACGTTAGAGAAATAAACAAACCACGTGGTTTCATAAATTTCATAAGAAACGTGGTTTATTTAATTTTTTAACCACGTGACTTTTTTAATTTTCCTGAACCCAAGGATCCAGTGGCAGGCAATGGGTTCCTTCGCCCAAAATTTTTTTCGTAAAAGCCCAAAATCCTATAGAAAGAAATTATAAAAATTTTGGACCTTGTATGAAAGAGCCCTCCGTAAATTTTCTCATGGACCCGAAATTGCTAGAACCACGTGGTTTATTTTTAAAAATTTTTAACAACGAATTCAAATTAATTTTTCAATCACGTGGTTTATTTAATTTTTAAATAATAATTTTTTTAACGTTTTAAACCACGTGGTTTCCTTAATTTTTCAAACCACGTGGTTTATTCAAATGTTTATTTTATTTTTAACCACGTGACCTAATTTCGTTATACCAAATTTTTTCTTCGAAATGCGGTAAGAAAAATTGTGTAGAGCCGTCGTCTTGTCGTCATCGTCGATGATGTTGTATAAATATAATAATAATAATAAAAAGGGCAAAAAGATATACAAGGAAGCCCATACAAGATACTTACAACGGAGAGACGAGCCAAGAACAAGCGAAAAGGTTAATCAATTATACTTTGTGGCATATACGAGCAGCGACAACGACTGCTGTGTGTGGTTTCTTGGACTCAATATCTTTTTCTCTTCTTTAAGTCAATCTCTTTAATTAACTCCATACTTGAGAGAGAAAGGATAAAACCTTTTTTTCAGGCAGATTTTTTTCTTCTTCTTTTTCTATCGAAACTTATTCGAGGAAGGAAGTAAAAAAAACTGTGTCACGCGACTTCTTGTTGACAGGTGAGTTAATAAACTTTTTCCGGACCACCCTACGGAGTCCTTAGTGTGCAATGAGACAAACACTTTCATTTAGTGGAAAAATTTTATGAGGTGCAAGTTAATGCTGTTCTGTAGATAACACGAAAAAAAGGAGCAAAACCGTCATAATTTGCATAATTATGCCATTTTTCACCCATAGTTGAGCAAAAAAGGGATTTCACAAACCTTTTTTTATTTTTACCATTTTTCCATTGTTTGTAAATATATATTTGAGGATTCAATGAGTGACGTGTGCTCAGTCGTGATTTTTAATGAACTGTGATGAGAAAATGGGTTTCTCATTATCTTCTTGTTACATCAAGATTACGAGTTATTTAAAAGCCACAAATGGTCTCAATTTTCACTTGTAATTTTTTTAATAAAAATATTCGCCAGAAAAAAATGAATATTTTCAATAAACCAGCGCAAAAAACAATAGAACATAAAAAATCGCTAATAATAATAATAATGATGACAGCTTCTGATTCAGAAGTTTTTTTTGTGTCCCCCTTGTTTGTCCCATTGTATTTTTATATTATAAAGATTTCACATTACTTTTATCATTATTATGTTCTTTTATTGAAAAGATGAAGAACAAGAAGAAGACAATATTGCGGTATTCGCGTGCACAAGTAAGTAAAACGCAAAAAAAATATAACACAGCCACAGATGAATAATTTAAAATTTAAATGAGACAAAATTGGACAAAATATTTTTTTATTGTGATTATTTTTCTCCTGAATTTTGGGAAACATGCTCCATATTTTTATACAATTTTTTTTTCTTGCTTGGTGACCGTCACATTTAATTTATTAGTTTTGCTGATTATTGAATAAAACAAGAAAATGCCAACAAAATAAATAAATATATACGAGAAATGTCTTCGATTATATTCAAATGAGGAGTGATTTTGGATTGAGATAATAAGCGAAATGATTATCGTGGTTTATGAAATATTTTATAGAGTAAAGTTTTTGGGAGATGAAATTAAATTTTAAGCAAAAATATTTTTTTTTAAATCAAGATTTTTATTAAATTGAGGAATAAGTATTTTTTAAAAATAATTTAAAATAAACAAATACCTAATAAAATTATTAATAAAAAAAAAATAAAAATATTAAAAAATTCTGGGACTTAAGAAAAGTTTTTCATTATTCTGGATTAAATATAATTTTAAACCAATTTTGGTTATTTTAATTTTTAATTAATTTAAAAAATTAATTACCGAAAATCATAAATAAAAAAAATATTATTTTTTTATAATTAAAAATAAATAAATAATTAATAAATTTTTGATAAATATTTTAAACAATTAACGCTTCAAGAAAAAAAATTTCCATATATTTCCTAATTTAATTTAATTTTAAGCCAACTTTGTATTATTAATTATTTTAAATTAATTTTCAATAAAAATCGTAAAATATTAATTATATTTTTCAAAATTTAAATAATAATAAAAAATCAATTTATTAAAGCCAAATAAAAAATAATAATAATAATAATTTTTCTTCAAAATTAAAGATTTGTTTATCAAAAAAAAAATAAATAAATAAAAAAATAAATAAATAAAATAAAATAAATAAAAATTTAAACAAAATAAATAAATAAAAATAAAATAAAATTTTAAATAAATTTTTTTAATAAAAATAAATAAATTAAATTAAATAAAAATTAATTATTTAAGAAATTCAATAAATTAAATTATTTTTCATCATTATTTGCTGTTTAAAATATTTTTTTTATAATAAAAATAATAAAAAAAAAACACCGCATTGATTTTACAATCACTCTCTTGACATCCGAGGAGGAACAATATAGCATAAACGTTGAATGGGTTATTTATGACATTTTATCAATAATAAAAATATTTACCGAAACATTTTCAATCGTATTTCTATGGGGCATTAAATCATAATATATTCGATGCAATGTCTATTCTCCGGTTTGTTTTTGTTTTGAACGCGCGTTGTTTGATTTTTTATTTATTTCTCGTACATCGAACATGTATTGATTTCGGCGACGACGAAAAAAGGGTTGAACGATGACATATTTTAAACAAAACAAAAAATTGCGAAACATTTTTCATTCAAAAAGCGAACAACTGCGAATTTTATAAAGCATGACTTTTTCTGTAATTGAAATTATTGCCGAGAATAAAATTTTACAACAATTTCAATGAAGGTAATTGTGTTTAATGAAAGGAGAGTGACAATTTTTATATTTTTTATTAATATCGGTGATATGTCAAAAAAATGGCGATTTTAAAATTTTTTTCAACCCTTCGACGATCCTCGAATTTCCGATCGACACAAAAAAAAATATAGAAAGCATAACTTTCAATTTAATGCACATTGTCTCACTTCACCTATTTTTTGCAACATAAATTTTTGAGTATTTATCATCCATCCAGGAGTCTTTCAGGTGAGCAAAAACTCATAAATTCAATTAAACGCACAATATTTCAATGTGTCATGTTTATTCTGCACCATTTCATAAATTCTTCTCCGTATCACATGTTCCATGATTTTATTCTTTCTTTCTTTTCTTTTCATTTCACAAAAAAAAAATAATATCTAATTCAAAACTGTGGGAAAGAAACTTGAAAATTTATAAAATCTCTCCGTGTGTCTATAGAGCTGTACGACGCGTACGACAGTAAGAAGAAGACAATAGAGAAAAAAATCTATTTTGCGATCAGGATCGTTTATTCTCTGCTTTCATCTTTAAATCCAATTCAAATACGTGTGTCTGTGTAGATCGCATCCATCATCTCTCTCTCTCGATATGTTTATTTTGTTGTTGTACGAAATCCTTAATGTGTTTCGTCCTGACTCAGCAAATGCACTGAAATGATTTCTGCTTTTGCTTCATCATACATAGAGAAGGATGTTTATTTACAATTTTTAATGTTTTTTATTTGATTTTTCGATGGAGTTAGGTTGAAAAGTGAATCAAATATAAAAGAATCACTTTTTTTTTTGAAAATGCAAAAAAAAAAAATAAATTTTGTTTTAAGAATAATTTTTTAAAAATTTTAAATTTAAAAAAAAGAGTCTTAAGAGTTTACTGGAAAAAAAATATTAAAAATTAATTTTTTTTTTATTAATTAATTTTTTATTAATTTTATTTAATATTTTTTACTAAAATTATTTTTTCATTAATTTTTAATTAAAATTACTTTTTTTTATTATTTTTGGAATAATTTAATTATTTTGTTTATTGTTTATTTTTTTGTGTTTCTTTAAAGACCGAATATTTCACAATTTTTAATTTCTAAAGTCATAATAGAACATAAAAGAAGTCTTTCGAAGAATTTTTAATTTTTTGCCCTTAAATTTTAATTTATAAAATTATTTATTTGTAAAGAAAACAAATTTAAAAAAAATAAATTAATTTAAAAAAATAATTTTTTTGGGTTTTAAAAAAATGAAAAATAATTAATGAAATTTTTTATCAATTTGAATAAATTTTATATTAAAAAAATTTTCAAATAGGTATATCTATCTTTTTTTAAATAAAAATAAAATAAAAATAAAGGGTCACAAAAAAATCAAGAAAAATTATTAATTATGTTTATAATAAATTTATAACAATTATTATATTTTTAATTTTTTTTTACGTTTTAAAAATTATTTTGAACAAAAAATAAATAATAATAATGAATAAATTATTTTAATTAAATTTTTAATTAAAAACTTCAATAAAATAAATTAAAATTTTAAAAAATTATTTACAAAAAAAAAAAATATTTTATTTAGTCAATTCAAATCCTCGCATTAATTTTATCTTTTTTTTTACAAATCTTCCAATTCATGATCAAAAAACGACAAAAATCGCCATTGACATATTTTTTTTTCAAATAAATCACATTTATTTACATTCCCTCACAACAAAGAATTGAAAGAAAAAAAATATTCATGATCAATCTCCTTTTAAAATGCACTTTTATGCATGTGTTTGCGGTGCAGTGAATGCGTAGGATCACATTAATTCATCTCCTTTCCTTTCCATAAGTACACATATTTCTATGTGATGTGCATAAATTTTGTCGAGTCCTGAATAGGTAGCAATCTAATATATATTTTTATAATAATCTATTATGTTAAATTCGTACAATGGATGCACCTATCCAAACAAAAAATTTCTTTTGTTGCCGAGTTGCAGATGATTCTTATTTGATATTTTTTTTCGATTTTTCTCATGGATTGTCGTGCTTCAAAAAATTATTTTTTTTATATTTTTTTGATAAATTTTTTGACAAGAACATGACACACGAAAATATGACATGTGAAATTGTGTCTTTCTCTCTCTTTCTCTCATTTTATTGATTTCTTTTAATTTAGGACGATTTTTGACAAGCCAAAGGCAATTTAGGCGAACAACAACAATATGGTGCATGTAAAAGTATTTGACTTTTTAAACGAATTTCTTGTTCGAATTTTTTTTTTAAGAAAAATGTTTTTTAAAAAACACACACAGGCACAAGACAGGACGATTCATCATCGGATTAGGGCGTTTTTTTCGTGTTTTCTCTTAATATAAATGACTTTGTGGCGCCGATTTTGTCCAAAAGTTGCGTTCCGTCAGTTGGCAATACGGAGAAAGAGAATCGATAAATTGACACATTTCCCTCTTGGATAATCACATCATTTTCGGAGCAATCAACATCACTTAAAACGTCCAGATATGCAATTGAAAGACGTTTCGCCAGAGAGAAAAAAATAACAGAAATGATCGTTTGCGGTACAATAACAATTTAGATAAAGTGAGTCGATGAGAGGAGCGTCGAGTGTTCTTTTTTCTCCATTTCCCTTTTTGCGAAAAGCTACGGAAAATATTAATTTGTCTCACGAATATTCGATGATACGTGATTTGAAGTTTAAAAGAAACGTCTGTGTGTGCAGTTGTATGCAATAATCGAATTCAATAAAATCTAATGGAATCTCCTCTCGTGTGCCAGTGTGTGTCGAATTGGAGAACAATCAACGAAGAATTGTTTTAATGGGGGGCGCTTCACATTCTTTTCCTCGAGTGGTCTGTTTGAATCGAGAAGCACGTCTTTTTACCGCATTTCGAACTTATTTTAAAACAAATTTCATGTTGTGTCCGTGTCTGTCCGTTTGTCCGTGTGTCGTGTCTTTTTGCCATTTGCTAATTCAACTTCTTCATATTGAAGTGAAAATCATTCTTTTAAAATGTCAATTTTGACAGCATATATGAATTAGCAGAAGGCGAATTAAATATTTAAAAAATATCCGTTGAAAAATTTTAAATAGTTTTTTTTCTATTAGAAATTTCAGAAAAATTCACTGAAAGTTGGAAAAAAATTCTAAATGCGGTTAAGCAATTTTTTATCAAATTCTTCTAAGTTTTCGTTTTCTTTTATTTTATTATTTTAACACTTTTTTTCCTTATCTCGATGCTCTCTTAAAGGCACTTCTGCTTTTAACGGATAAAGTCCAATCACGGAACATCTCGAAAACAATGAAAATAAAAATTGAAACTCGAACAAAGACAGCGTCAATTGTCAAAAAAGAAAAGAAGAAGAAAAGGGGATTGCCAAAAAATAAAAGAAACGCGAATTTTGCACGGACATTTCCTGCAAAAATTATTTCTTGAAGGGCAGGGGATGCCATCACACAGGACAAAGTAATAAATAGGAAGAAGAGATTAAAAAAAATCGCAGGAGACGATGAACTAAAAATAATGACTAAGTAATAACAAAACACAACAAAAATTTGTCTTCTTCCTGATTTTTTTTCCTTTTCCTATTCATGAAGTTATTATTATCATAATGGCTTTTTGTCTAAAGAAAGAAAGGAAAAAATATTGTCAAGGTCTGTCTGTCTCTTCCTTGTCTTGTGTTTGTTTATTTTTTTGTCCGATTTACCACTTTTATGTTATTTCAGAGACTTAAATTCGTCCATTGTTTGTCAAAGTTGCATTGTGTGTCAATTAGGATAAAAGTTTTGAAAGGATGGTTAGCCAAAAAGTTCGTTGTAATTTGGCTTGGATTTTTTTAATAGTCCAGAGTTAAATTTAGAAGGCAAATTTAATAAAAAAAAACTAAAGTTTTTAAATTTATTTAATAATTTTAAATTATTAATATTTTTCTATTTCTTTAAAATTAAAATTTAATTTTTAAATCTGAAATTTTTATAATTTTTTTTAAATCATGTTAAAGTTTTAAATTTGAAAACAAAATTTCCCAATAGTATATCAAAAATTTCACAAATTTTTTTTTTTATTTTTTTAAATTTAATAATTATAATTTATAATTAATAATTAATTAATAATTATAATTCAATTAAATTTATAATTTAAAAAAATAAAAATAATGTTTTGCGAAAATTTGCAATAAATGCAAAATTTTAAAACTATTTGAAATATTGAACGCTTTTTTAAAATAAATTTCGATTAATAACAAATTACAAAAATTTTTAATTTTTTTAAAGAAATCTTCGTAAAACTTTGTCATTTATATTTTGATTTTTTCATTAAAAAAATACCAATTTAGTATTTGTTGGTCAAATTTTTTATTTTATTTTTTTTTTAATTATCAAAAAAAAAAAGTTTTCAAAATCTTTAATCCTTAAATAAACATTAAAATCATCAATTTCTTTGCTTTTTCTCTTAGATGATCATCTTTCGTTACTTACGATCAATCATCATTATCTTGATTATCCTTCTAAAAAAATTTTGACAAAAAAATCGAGACATAACGGTCTCCAAGGAAGGATGACTTTTTAAAGTGGCTGCTTAAGTCAGGAGGAGATATGCTAATTAAAGCAATAAATATCTAAAAGGATCAGACAGACATTCAAGAAATAGAAAAAAAATAATAAAAAATCATAAATTTATTTTTTTTTGGTTGGAGAATGAGCCCGCATAAATATCCATAACGGTGAAGAAATTGCTTCGGTTATGCATTCTCATTCATCATTCGATCTCTATGGCTTATCTACAGGACAACGATGATCATAAAAATACAAGATGAGTCGAACAAAGGTAAACACAACACCAGGTGGTTGCCGATCTATATCCAGACAAAATTTCCATTTACATTGCTATTTATATTTTTTTGAGTATTTTCTCCTACTCCGACTACCGTATACACGACTAGAGACCATTATAGATCAGCGATTTATTTGCTCATGCATGAATTTATATTTATTATTTACAATATTTAAACCCTTTTTTTCGGATATACGAGAAATTTCTCAGCATCCAGCCCTTTTTTTTATCTCGATGTGTGTTTTTTGGTGTGTGAGTATGTTGCAATAATAACATTATAATATAAAAGCCACACAATGATTTGTACGTGACGCGTCTGTCTGCTCTTCTAACGCACCAAAAGCAGCAGCTAAATGAACAAATAACGATCTCTCTATTAAATTTCTTCCTTTCCTTCTTCGGTTTTTCCAACGCTATAATTTTCGCCACTGCCTCATGTCGAGGAATGCGTGCAAAAAAACAGGGGGAATTCAAGATTTGATCGTAAAGTAAATTTAAAAGGCTTGTCTAAAATCTCTACTCTTGTACCAAGGACAATAGACGTGACGAGGAATAAAAACCAACCAACAAAAAAAGGAGAGAGAGAGAGAAATTTAATTAATTTCGCATTCTCATCATGTGAATTTTTTTCCTTCTCTTCCTGGTTTGTTAAAAAATTTCATCTTAAGATTTTTTCTCGGGGAAGGAACAAAATTCCTCAACATGCATGCACTTTGTTTGGATTTCATTATTTGCATGATTAAATTTAAATTCGAACTAATTTAATTTCTTGTCGTTCGAAGAAGGATTAAGACGTTCAGGTGTGAGTGAGTGAACTTTGTGACAAAAATAATAATAATGAAATTTTGTTATTATAATCTTTGAACTCAAATTAAAATTTGTGTCAACCCTTTTTCGTGTCCAACAGATGGTGACAAAGTGCTGTGTGTGTGAAAAAAAATAATTTTTTGAATATTCATGTAGCGATAATGATTAATTTCTTTTGTTACGCATGGAAAAGGACCGTTGCGTTTATTGTGTGTGAGATATTGAGAAGATGTTGATCAGGAATTAAATTAATCTGAATGTTTGATGATTTTAAAATTTTTGAACTGATGAGAAGTCAAATAAATTATTATATTTAGATTAATTTATTTATAATTTATTTATTTAAATAAATTTATTAATTAAAAAAAAATTAATTAATTTAATAAATAAAAGAATATATTTTCAATTTTATATAATTTATTAAATTAAATTTTTTTATTTATTAAATATCGAAAAATAAAAACTAAATTGATATAAAATATATATATTTTTTTTTATCAAATATCAAATCATTTTTTTAAATAATATGAAATTTTTAATTTTTCAAAAAATTAAAGAAATAAAATAATTTTATTTTGAAAAAAATTAATTAAATTACCAAAATAAAAATTAAAATTAAATTTTTAGATTAAAAAATAATTAAATAAAAATAATTTTATTTTTTAATTATTTATTTTTATTTTATTTTTAATACTATGAATAAAATTTTCACTGATGTTTGTAAATTAAAATAAATAAATAAAATTTTTGTTTAAATTAAAAAAAAAGATAGATCAGATATTTTCTTTTATTTTTGCAATTTTGTTATCATTAAATAATAATTTTGAATATTTTATTTTTTTATAACTATTTAATTATTTATAATTAAAACTTAATTCTCTAAAAAGTTCAATTCAATAAAAAATCTCATATAAGTTGACTGAACTTCCTATTTTTCCCCAACACAAATTTCAATCCATCACTCAATTTCACGAACAACAAAACAAAATTCCTAAATGACAATACCTCGCAAGCAGGAAGCAAAAAAATTGTCAACGCAGCTGTAGAAAAAAATCCACTTCCAACTCTTTGTTCATATTCCGCATTTACATCAAAATTATAAATGCAACTCTTTTCCGAATAAAACCTTTTAATAAAATGCATCCTTCGAAATCAATAAAAAAATGCATAAAAATGTCACCATATAATTCCTGTATCCTCCATGAAAAAAAAATCTACAAAATATTTTTAACCTTAACCTTGCGGAGAAATTTAAACAAAAAAAATCCAAAACACCTGAACTCACTTAAGGATGATGACAATAAAGCGAGAAAGAAAGAAAAAGCAAAAAAAAATCTCGGTCCTTGTATTTATTCAGACGACAAATATCAAATAATAATAAATAAAATCTATTAAAACGCACACAGAAGCACTATAAAATATGAATCACAATTTTTAAATGGTTTCCGGTTTTATGTTTCGCTTAACAATATTATTTTTATATAGTTCTCATTTCTTTCTGTCAATTTTTTTATATACTTTATTTTATTATTCTCGAATTGCATACACCATTAAAAAATATGTGAAGAAAAAAAATTAAACAGGAGGAAATTTAAAGCAATGAAATTCAAACAGGTACAGTTTATTAGATTTTTTATATTTTTCTTATTGAATTTTATGAATAAAAAAACTTTTTATGGGTTTCTATGCAGGATTTAGGATACCAGAACTAATATTTGATGATGAAGTAAAGACGAAAAAAAAGAAGGATGATGATATTTGAACTTGAAATTACTGTAAATTTTTTTTCTTTACATTTTTACAGCTATGAATAAAATAAATAAAAAGTAACGTTAATCATTTCCTTGATCTAAAGATCTTTTCAAGGATCGCATATGGCGGTGAGAACTTTTTCAAGACCATTAATGCAATGATGCATTAAATATTTTTTTTATTTGAATTTCTAATGACTTGGATTTAGTTACAAAAGAAATTTGCAAACTCATGTTTCGAAAATTATTCAAAAAAAAATTTTTTTTCAAGGCAAATTTTTATGATTTCTCATGCAATCTGACAAAAAAAAATCTCGAAGAAAAATCGATTAAATAAATATTTTTCCTTAAATATCTTCAGAAAGTTGTTCTTCTTCATTTAAGGACTCACAACAATAATAACTGGCTTACTTACTCAATTCTTTTTCCGCAATCTTTGTGTGGTTTATGTATCATCACGAGAGGAGTCCATCTTCCAATAAATTATTATTATTTTTATTGCACATAGAAACCAAAGCAAAAGCAAAAGAAGAGAAGTAATACGAACGAAATTTAATAAAACATTCTTTGCTGTCTTCGATTGTTTTTATTACTTCTCTATTTTCCTTGTTTTAGCTCTTCCGCCTACAATAACAAAAGCTTACAATACACAAAAATAATATTAATAAAAATAAAGCCCCCTCAATTCAAATCAATTCTTTTTTGTCTTAGTTTTTGCAACATTGCGAGGAAATTTTGTTTCTTTGGTCATCTTTTCGTCAGTTTTTTATTTTATTTTTTTTTTTTTATAAAATGAGACATTTTTAATTTATATTTATAAATAAATAAAATTTAAAAAAATAAAAATTTTAATTATAATTTATTTAATTTATTCAATAAAAAAAAATAATTTCCAAAAGAATTCGGATAATTTAAAGATTTTGTAAATTATTATATTTTCAAAATTTAATAAAAATATTACAAATACATATAAAAAAAACAAAAAAAAATATATTTAAAAAAAAATATAAAAAAAATTAAAAATTAAAAAAAATATGTAAAAAAAAAACTTAACATTGACTAAAATTTAATAATATTCCATTTTTTTATCAGGAGGAAAAAAAATTAAATATGACAAAATTGAAAAATTAAAAAAAATTTTTATCGAAACAAAAGAAACTCGCTTAAAATAACGTTTTCTATTGAAATGTCAAAAAAAAATTAAAAAATAATTTTTAAAAAATTTTAATTTTTAAACAATTTTTTCAAAAATTTTAATATAAATTTAAGGTTAAAATTTATGAAAATTCAAAAATATTTATTTTTTTATAAAAAATGGGACAAAAAATGAAAATTTTTTAAATAAAAAAAAATTTTCAACATTAAAAATTATTTTTTAAAATAAAAAAAATCTAATAAAATAAAACGCATTTAAAAAATTAATTAAACAATTTTTTCAAAATAATTAAACTAAATAAATTATAAAAAAATTGAATTTTTGGATAAATTTCAGTATAAAAATTAAATTCAATTAAATAAAAATTTAATAAACAAAAAAAAGCTTATGATATTTCTCAATTTTCTGAATATTTTTTTGAGTAGAAATTATAAATTTACATTAATTTAATAATTTTTTAATAAATATAAAGTTCTGAATTTTTGATGCGAAATCAATTTAAATATTTTTTTGATTCTAAATTTTAGTACAAATTGAATTTTTAACAAAAATTTTTTTTAAATTAAAATTATAAAATATTTTCTTTTTTAATATTTAATTTAAGTTTCATAAAAATAAAAAGATTTTGCAAAAAAAAATTTTTTTTTTTTTAATTTTTTTAAATGAATTTTTAAATCTCATAAAATTCCCTACACAATTTTTTTCTTATTCCTTTTCAATATCACTTCAAGGTACTTTCCGTTCGTCTCATCATCACTCATTCAAGTCTTGTTGGATATAATTTAAATATTTTAAAATGTGTTATGCGCGAGGAGGTGGTACTCACGTGTCTGTATCATAGAATGTTGAACATTTTTTTTATGTATATGTTATGTTATGTACCTGTCATACATATTCGCGTCTGTCTTTCTCTTTAAATATTTCGCGATTCGCGGATTTGCTGTGTTTTTGCGTCGATATAGAATCTGCGCTGAGTTAATAAATTAATTTAATATCGATAAAGATTTATTAAAATGTAATTTTTCTTTACACCTGTTAAAAACATATTTCAACAAGGGACAATTAATTTTATGTTAAAGGTATAATTATCCACTTGATATTCCTGTCGTCGCACTGTAATTTGTGCTGTTTTGCATAAAATAAATCTCTTCCACCGCAAATCAATTGAATGTAAAAAAAAGAATGTTTTACTACCTTTTAACCTTTTTTTTATTCCTACAACTTTTTTTTATGTAAATTAATGCAATCCAAACGACAACACGACAAATATTTGCCGATGTCATATTTTTAGCTACCTGCTATTTTTAGTTCAGTTAGTTTAGAATTCAGACGTCAAGTTACCCTTTTTTTTTGCATTATGAATGGTCGTTTATTGACTTTCTTCCTTTCCTTGCATGCAGCAAAGTTGAATGTTCGCGACGACAAAATTTTTACATAAGCTTTTTTTGGGACTCATTAATTTTGTTACAGCTGATTTCTTCATTTTGAATCGCTTGAGGCCTTAAAACACACATAACTGAAAAAAAAAATAATAAAACTAATAGAAGACAGAAAAAAATTAATGACTCCAAAAAATAAATTGTATGATGCAGCTATACGAGAAGCGAGAAAGTTAATCATATACATTTATAACTTTCATTCATTTCTCGCTTAATTCAGGTGTTTGTTGTTGTTGTTGTTATTAATTCCCCTGCAACGAAATTTGACAACATATCAAAAAATTTAAATTTTTAATCAAACGAGTCTTTTCCTAAAACAGAAACACTAACAAAAAAAAACTCACACGAGAGTGACTTTTGGGTGCGACAAAACACCAGCTATTTCAACTATTATGCAATTTGATCTGCTTCGATATTTTTTTATGTTTTATTAAATAATATAATGGGTGTTGTGGAAGTAGAGCCACAAAATTTTACGTGGTTTAATTAAAAAAAAAATTTTTTTGAGTTAGAAATTTTTTCGACGTCATCGATGAATTTATTTAAATACGATTATTTTATTATTGACAGGTAACTTAATAGCGCAGATCACTTACAAACCAAAAAAAAAACTTATGTTTGTGGCTTTTTTTATGAGCTCTGAAATTGAGTTGTTGACTCGATGGACAATCAAAGTGTTATTCAATCATGTTTGTTTTCGTTAAAACAAGTGTTTTAATTTTTTTTTTGACGAAAAAAATGATCTAGATAATTTTTTCTTTTAATATTTCGTAATTTTTTAAAATTATATATGATAAATTTTAAATTTATTAAATTTTTAATAATTTAATTTTAAATTTAATTTAATAATTAAATTTAATTTAATTTTTAATTAAATTGTAATAAATTTTTACATTGTTACTTACCTTCCTTTATTTAAAAAAAAATATTTTAAAAAATAATTTAAATAAAAAATATTGAATAAAAAAAATAATTTTTAATTTTTGTACATCATTTTTATTTATTTTTGTTATACTTTTGTATTTTAACATATATTCAGAGTCAGTTTTCTTTTTTTATTACAATATTAATCAATTTTTTGTCTAAATGTTTTTTTTTAATTTTATTTTATATTTTAATGAAAGATATACACTTGAAATCTTACATTTTTATGATATTTTTCTAATTAATTAGTAAGAGAAATAAAAATGATTTAAAATCATTTATTTAAATTTAGTACTTTAATCAAACACTTCCGAATTATTTTTTATTATTTTATTTATTTACTTAACATTAAAAATTCCTGATTTTTTTCTCTAAACTTTTTTCTGCTTGTTAAGAAATACGTAAGAAATTTATTCTTTTATTACTATTTAAGCCATAATCTTAAAAGAATTTCTATATAATATGATTTTTAAGATTATTATCGTTTGTTTTTTGTTTTTCTTCAATATATATAAATTTTTGATGTGTGACGTTCGAAAAAAAAAATGTTTTATGATATATGTAATAAAAAGTTATTGGTACACACTCAATCAATTACTATTTTTTCTGTATCTCAATTTTATGATTTTTTTTTATTATTAGTTACATCCTATGTTTTGTTTGCTTTTTTTATTCTATGAGAGGATTCGTTGAGGAAAAGTTATAAATCTAAACACAACCATTGATAATACATTTTGGTTCTGAATTGTCGATGATAATAATATTAAGACAAAAAAATTAACAATAACAATTATATATGATAGGAATGCTGCAAAGGAAATTATTAAACAATCAAGTTAATACTCACGCTTCCTTTGCAACTTATTTTTTAGGGTAAGGATATGACACTTGTTGAATGGGATATGTATGGAAAAAAGTAAAATAACAAAAAAAAACATTTTTTTTTATATATTTATATTTTTTCGTGATATTTATTTATTTTCTGCTTGTTAATTAATATTATTTTTTTAATATATATTTTATTACTTTTTTTTAATAAATGGGAATTTTGTCACACAATTTTTTTATTTATTACATTTATGATAGTAATAATAATAATTTTACAATATTTATCAATAATTATAATAATGATGATTTTTTATTAACCTCAAATACCTTAAGTTTATTCCTGATTTTTTTTTGTATCATTCTGCTGTATTTTTTTACATTTATATATTTTATTTTATTATTTTAATAATAACATATGTATTTTTTTTTGCTTGTTTCATATATAATATATATTATAAGTTATACTATATAATTTGTTCTTTGTTTTGTAAAAGTTGAGTATTTTTGAGGTACTGAGATTGTTTTGTTATACTTGTTTCATGAGGTAAGAAGTTGCATTCCTTGAGCTATTTATATTTTTTTATATATTTTCTGTAAATATATTTTTTTTATTATATTTTATATATTTTTTTGTTTGTTAAATCCTGAGCAAGTTTTTGTATAATAATAGTTTAAAAATATTGATATAGGAAAAGAGTTATTGCTCGTATTAGATTTGAGTCTGATATGCAGGAAATTTCTACATTATATATGTTTGAGCGTTTTTTTGTGTGTGTAAATATATAAATATGTTTTGTTTCTTCTTTGATTTAATTTGATTTGATATATATAAAAGCTATTTGTTTGTGTAAATATATTAAAATTTTCTGTTGAATTCTTTCGAGGTAGCTGATTTTGGTTTAAAATTGTCATATAACGGCAAAGTCTATGCTTTTTTAATATATTGTACAATTGTAGACTTGTCAATAATAATAAAAAGGAGTAGCTCTATAAAAATTATTTATATTAATATAATGTGAGGTAAGTGTCCCATTTCATGTTTTATTTACGTAAAAGTTGCTTTATTTATTATTATTACATTTAACGTTTATTAATTTTTTTCTCTTACCATAATTTTTGCTTTTATATTATATTTAAATATTAATTGATTTATTTTTCGTCTAAATTTCTTAATTTTTTTTTATTATATTAATTAAGGGAAATAAAGGAAAATTTACAAATATTAATAAAATTATGGCAAGAAATTTATTTATGGCCAAGTAATATAATAATATAACAAATTCCTCGTTTGTTTAAATGGTAGACGCAAGAACTAATAAGATTAAGTAGTATCACAAAAATATCGCACAGTTTTATAGTTTAAAGAATCTCGACCAAATAATATTTTTATTTATTTATTTATTTTTTTTTAACAAACGAAAGAAAAGTGTATTTGTTTCAAACTATTTATTTGTTTATTTTTCGTGGAAAATCTTAAGAATATTTTAAACATAAAATCTAATAAATTACAAACTAAAAATATACATAAAGCTCAAATCATTAAATGAATTTGTTCATTCTTACATGATCCGGTTGAGGAGATAGTTGAGATATCTGAACCACTGGTATTTGTGTCGTACATTTGCACTTTCTTGATTTGTTTGTTCGTTTTGTTGGCTTTGCGATTCGCCAACATCGTTTCGCGTTTCTTATGTGTCTCCGTGTGTTTCAGCATGTGATCCTTTCGGATGAACCCTTTGCCGCATTGGGCGCAACAATAGGGCTTGCTGCCCGTGTGAATGCACATGTGACGTCGCAAATCCGTCTTGTGATTAAACTGCTTCGGGCAAATTTCGCATTTGAAGGGTTTTTCGCCAGCATGTTTGGCAAAATGTTCTTCGGACGATTGTTCGCAGGCGAAACGTTTGCCGCAACGTGTACACTTGTATGGCTTTTCGCCCGAATGGAAAGTTTTGTTGTGCTGCGTAAGATAGCAGATTTTGTTGAATGCCTTTTCGCATTGCAAACACTTGTATTCGCCCTTTTTGACGTCGCTGATTTGCGCGACAATTTGCGTAAAGTTGCTGGGTGATTTTGTGATGCGGGGTTGTGTAATGGTTACGTTGTCGGATTGCGATGCCGAGATTTGGGTGTTTTGAATGGGGAAGCTGTTTGTGGATGTGACACTGGGCGAGTAGGGTGCTGGCGGCGAAGTACTTGGAGCAATAGCTGCTTGAAGTGGCGTCATTGAACGATCAATTTGTGCCATTTGCGTCGATGTGAGTGTGTAAATTTGATCGGCTTGTGGCACATCGGGAGAGAAGGGCGGCGGCATGTCACCTTGGTATAAGGAGCTCGTGACATTTTGCATGCGCGTATATGCCGCAATGGGTTTTTGCTCGTCCGGAGAGTCGTCGTATTGCGAGTCGCTTTGATAGTAGGTGAAAACGTCTTGCTGCTGCTGCTGATGTTGTCCCTCAGAGTTATCATCCATGGATTGTTGGCGATGATTGTCATTACCAATAATATGGTGATAATTCTGTGCCTCCGACTGGGTGACTTGGTACGATTGGATGTTGGTGTTGATACCCAAATGGTTGATGTGCTGGATGTTGTAGTGGCCCATTGTAGTCTCCGGGCCGAGAGACGAATTGATGATGATAGTATGGTGTTGTTGTTGATCCTCCTGTTGTTGTGACGGCTGCAGTTGTTGGTTGTCCAGCACTTTTGCCATCATTTGCGTGTTCTCCGAGAAGTTCATTTGCAGACCGGATTCCGTGGAGGCTTGGATGATCCGGTCTGCTACCCCGTTTCCCTGCTGCGATAAACTTCCATTAATCGTAGATGCGTGATGCGGGTTACCGCCGTACTGCTGGAATCCTTGATTCAAGCTCGGCAGTGCGAACTGATTTGGCGTGTATTCGGGACTGCGTTGATCGAGTCCGACTTGTTGCATTTGGTTTTGCGAAGCAACGGCAGCAGCTTGTGCTGCTCTCCTCGATTTCCCCGTGTAATTGGGATCTCTGTTCGGATGATGATGATGCGAAATTGGCGTGAGTGCGGGATCGGGTTGTCCGCTACTCTTTACGGCATTTTTGTGCAACGTCGTGTTGTAATGACGCTTCAAATGGCCCGAACTCGTGAACCACTTGTTGCACGCCGTGCAATTGTAGGTTTTTGGTCTGCGTGCCTCGTTACTCTTCCATGCAGTGCTTTTTGGTGTTCCAGCTGACAACGACGACGATGGCGTCTCGAATGATCGAAAGCCGTTTGCCGTCTCTTGGGGCGTCGTAGTACTTGGAAAATCTTGCGGCGATGTGGGCAATGCATTTTCAATTCCGCCCGTTGGGGGAATGCCCTCGAAATTCTTACCGAGTTGCGTTGCCGATGGAATGTGATATTCCGATTTAATGTGCGCCGACGGCGTTTGTTGCGGTGGCGTTGGCGGATAGTCAGGAGCTTTAAAGCCCGGTTGATGCGTTGCCATAAATCCTGGATGCATTTCGTGTCCCCATACCATCGGATGACGTTGCATACTTTGAAGGGGATGCAAACCTCCGGGATGCATCGGAGCCATTCCATGTTGCGGAGGATAAACCATCTTTTGCGAATCCAAATCGAGAATGTCGGATGATGGTTCTTCCTTGACGTACGAATTGCTGAAGGTTGGATAACTTTGTGTTTGTTCGGACTCGTCGCGAGTCGTTTCGGGATGCGCTCGAGCATGATGCTCTGCCATTTGTCCGGGCGTATCGCACACCATCCCGCATTTATCACATTGCTTGGGCGATGGCGAGGGAGTTGGCTGGCCTGGCGGAATATCTTGATCGAATGCCTGACCTTCGAGCGGGCTATTGCCACCGCTGGAACTTACCACTTTCGGACTCAAGCCATGCTTGCTCAGCTGCGTGATTGAACTATGTTGCGAACTGCTGTATGGATGATATCTGGTCGAAGGCACTGTTTTGTACTCTTGTTGCTGCTGCTGCTGCTGCGATGGAATGGCGCCGAGAGATTGTGTGTGATGTGGAAGTTGATGATGTTGCGGCAATGGCGGGGGAGGCAAGGGCGCTCCATAGTCAATATTATGCGGATGATAATATTGCTCGTAGCCGATATAGTGTGGCGGATAGGGATGCATTTCTTGTGCTTGTTGCTGCGATTGATATGGTAACGGAGATGCACTATTACTTGACGTACTATTTGTATTGTTAAACACGAGAGACGAATTATTCGAGTCACTAACTGGCGTCACTTGACTATTATTGTTGTTATTATTATTTTGACTTGATTCTTGATTGTTATCAGATTGCGAGTCTGCTGCTGCCTGTACCAAGGGTGAACTTGATTTGATATGATTTTTCACAGACGGTTGGTTATTATTATGCTCCTCAGTGGGTGTGGTAGGGGTACTCGATGCACTGTTGTTAGTCACGATTCCTGGCCAACGTGCCTGTTGATGCGTCACATCTTGGCCCGTAGCATTTTGCTGCTGTTGCTGTTGATGGTGGTAGTGCATGTGTACTTGCAGGGATGACGAACTATCGAAATATGTGCCACAATGCGTACAGCTAAAGTGTCCATTGGTTATTTGGGGACCTCCGTGTAAGGTCCCCCCATTACTTGCCATTATATTTTTTCGAAACACAAATTTTACACATTCGTCTCAAAAAATTTTTTATCTTGTCTCAAATATTTTTTTTTATTTTCTCACAACTTTTTTTTTTATTTATTTATTTTTTTTCGTAAGTTTATTTATTTAAAAATATTTCTTAAAAATTTGTAAGTTTTTTTTTTGTACCACACATTCACTTCAGTTTATTTTTTTTTTAATTTGTATTTTTTTGGAAATTTTTTTTTAATTTATATTTTTTTTCCAACACTTTTTTTTTGAGCAGTGACGAGCAAACTGTTTTTTGCCAATTTTTCACAAAAATTATTTTTTTTTTATTTTTTGGAAATTATAAGCGTAAAGTTTTTTTTAAATTAAAATATTTTTTTAACGTAAAAAATAATTGAACGGGAAAATGAAAATTAAAATAAACTAAAAAGTCTTTGATAAAAAAAAATAAATTTCCCAGCGACTTTTCTATGCTCTCGTTTTATTATTTAAATTTACTATCATTTAATAATATCAAAATTATTTAGATATAATAAACTTAACATGATTACGGACGAATAAAAATTTTATACGTTTGCTCGGTTTGGTTTCGCGAAATCAAATGAAACATTCGAAACAAACAGAACCTATAACAACTCAACAACTGGACAATGTGTGTGTTTGTGTGTTCGCCATGTACTCGTCGTGTGTTAATCTTTTTATTTTCTCTCTATCTACAACATTCGAACGAACGCATAAAAAACTATACAGCATGATGCTGTTTCTTCTTCTTCTGCTGCTGCTGCTGCTGTTGCCTGCCACGCACACTATCGCACGCTCTCGAAGAGAAGGGACCCGGCATTCGTCGTACGGCGCGCACGAAGCAAACAGTGGCCAAACAACGTTGTTATATAATGTCGTGACATAGCATCACACGATATCCTTTTTACTCTCGGCCAGCACAAATACAAGCAAACGCAGCGCTGTACGTGGCATCGTGACCACTTACTTTGGTATTGGTTGTTATTTTGCATAAAGATGTGTACGCATCCTAGTTTCGTATCGGAATGCATGCGTACTGCCGGGGAGGGGATGAGGTTGATAGTAATTATGTTGTACGAATCCTTGGTGCGAGCGAGACAGATAGAGAAACAAAATATTTTCTTACCTTTTCACACATTTCTTCTGTGGCCTCTTTCGTGACTTATTTACGATATATGGACATACGCATGAAACTCTTTTACTTTAAACGAATTTATGTGACTTAAAAATTTATTTTTTTTTAGATTTTCTTTAAAAAATTATTTTATTTAAAAAAAAAAATCTAAAAAAAAATTTTTTTAAATAAAAAAAATTAAATTTCATTAAAAGACACCCTAAAATACTCACCAAAATCATCATCTTCAATACTTTACCATACACATCTCGTACAGCCTGGTACTGGTCATCATCATCATTTTTCTCCTTTTTCTTTTTTCACCCCATCTCGTACACAGAACGATTTCTTCCTCATCTTCGTACAAACGAAAAACTTCTCCTGAACACACATAAAAAAGTTTCAAAAAATTCAACCCCTTCGTTTGCAAGTGTTGGTACAGCATCTTCGTGTATAAGCAGCAGCAGCATTTTCAAGAAGAAGAAGAATCAAAAACGTATTTTTCTATGGATTCATCTGCACACAAAAGTGTCTGCTAAAATTTTTTTTTCTAATTTTTTAAAGTAACCAATACATGCACAATATGACAATATAAGCATTTTTATGTAAAACTTTTTTTTTATAATATATAATGTAGAAAAAAGGACATACATAGCAACAAAGAAGATTTTTTTTGTTAGAAAGTGCTTTGCTTATGTGAATTTTTTTTGGATCGAAATTCTTTTTTAACAATGTTTTATTTAGCGTTTTTTTTTTTTTGGAGGATGATATTAAAATTGAAATGTTTCTTTGGCGAAAAATGTTTTGAGAAGATATTTTGTCGATGAATTTAATAAATTTAAGGGTTTTTATTTATTAATTTTGATTCTAAATTTATTTTTATGAGGTTTACTTCAAATTATTTGACATTTAATTAAATATATCTAAAAAAAATTAATTTCTTTGAGTTTTGATTGGCATAAAGAATAAATAAAAATATGTTTATATTTAATATAATAATTTTTTTTTATAATTAATATATATTTTTTAATTTATTAAACAATTTTTAACAATTTAAAAAAAATTAAAGAAAAAAATATAAGTTCTGAGCTTTTGTAATTTTTTTTAAATTTGTTAAACTTAAACTTTTTTTTATTTTTTCTTAGATTTCGTTTATTAAACTTCTCAACTGTTCAATGAACACAACATTTTAATTACTCGAATTTATTCAATTTATTTATTTATTAAATAATATTTATTTGGAACAAAAAATTAATTAAATATTTAAAAATATTTTTTAAATTAAATTTGTTTTAAAATGCGAATTTATGTGCTTGAATAAACATAAATTTATTTATTTAAAAAAATAGCATAAAAAATTATTTTTATTTTAATTAAAATAATTTAAGCAAAATCAATTATTTTAAAAAAGCAAAAAAAAAAGTAATTTTAAACTTTTCTTAAATTTTTAGTATAATGAAACTAAAAAAATATTAAAAAATTATTAAATTAAAAATTAAAAGAATTTTTTTCTAATTATTTCTAATTTTTTAAATTAATAAATGCTTAAAATTTATGTTTTTATGATATTTTAAAATTATATAATTTTTTTAAACTTAATTTTTTTTTTAAATCGTAGCAAAAATCTTATTCCTTTAAGTTTTCAATAAATTTCGTTTGTAACCTTATACGATTGCATTTTTATGGTATTCTTTTGTAACACAAATTTTTTGTTACATGTTTGAAAGGAACATGTGCATGATGTAAAAAATCGTTTCTATTCTTTTCCTAGATTCCTGTGGAGATGTGTGATGGTATGCGTGTGTGAAACAACTAGAAACTATCTGTTGATGAATTTCGATACGTTTACAAGATTAAATCAATGATGAAGCGTAACATTTTTCTGCAAGTTCAAAAGAGATTGAAACAAGTTTGTAACGAATGAGATTTTGATGCGATTCGAAGAAATCATAAATTTTGTTCCCAAAACGAGATTTTTAATTGAAAATTCTTGTAAAATATTTTTTTTTCTTTTAAAAAAATTAAAATGACTAATGATGAGTTATTTCCTGAAAAAAATGCTAAAAATTTTTGAGGATAAAGAAATTTCAAGGGATCGTTGACTTTTTAAAAAGAGACAATAAAATAATAATTATTGTAATAATAACATTTTTTAGATTCAACAAGGTACCTAAAAACATCCTTGTCTACCTTCGCAATCAAGTTGAGACAGACCGACACATTTTGCTTTCCCTTTTTTCCCGACAACTTTCCTTTTTTGTATTTTTTGGGTTAAAAAACAACAACAACAACAACAAAAAGCATCCTCACTAACCCCAATCTAATAAATAATAATAATTGTGTGATTTTCATGAATGAAGTGATGAACTTCAAGCTACCCGGGAAAAAATCCATATATGCAAAAAAATTACTGACCTACACTAAAAGAGACCTTTCACCTTTTTTTTTCATGGAACCAAAAAAAAAAAAGAATGAAAACTGTTCCAAATATTTTCTTTTTAAAGTTTTCACTCTTTTATATTTTTTTCGTATGATATCATTTTAATCCGAAATTGAATCATTTTTAGGTAAAAATCTGTGAAATCGAGGGATGGATTTGCAAAAAAGGGATCGGAATTGCACTTGATTGATGTAATGCGCTTTTTTTGTTGTACGTGACACAACTTATTGTTTACTATTATTATTTATTGTTGTTGTTGTTTTGGTAATATAATAAAAAAGGATTAGTTTAACAACATATTTTATCAAAAAATATAAAAGGAGCCCTACACTTGAACTTTGACACTGACCTTTTTTGTGACCCGTTTAATTTTTTTCGGGTAGTTTATGATGTTGATATGATAACGAATTTGACAAAAACATTTTTTTTTGTTTTGTATTTTTTTTTTGGGTTAGAATGAATTTTCAGGTCATATCAATAAAAGTCGTGAATTAGTAGGTCAAATTTGCCCGCATGGTTTTATTGAAGCGGATATAAATGAGATTTTATTTGAAATTTACGAAAACAAAAAAAAAAACAACTTAATAATATATTTTTTTCATTAAAAATAATAATTTTAATTTAATTTTTAAATAAAAAAAAATAAAAATTAAATAAAATAAAAAAAATAATTTTTATTAAGCTTTTAAATTAAAAAAAATTATTGATTAAAAAAAATGGAAAAAAATTTCTACTGAAAAAAAAATTTTAATAGAAATTATTTTTATAGTTACAATTATTTATTTTTGTAATTTTAATTGTCTTCAAATAACATGTAATAATATATTAAGTAATAAAAATCAATTTTTCACAAATTTTTATATAAAAATTTAATAATGCTATTTTATTATTTAATTATCAATTATTTGTATTTAAATAATTAAAATAAATAATAATTTTAAAATAATAAAATAATTAAATAAAATTAATTTAAAAAATTAAATTTATTTTTTTAATTAATTAAATAGTAATTTATTTTTAACTGGTAAACCTCACTATTTTTTTTTTATTTGAATATTTAATTAAATTAGTTCTTATAAATTAAATTTCAAGAGATTTTTTTCTGACAATAAATATTTGATATTTTTTTAATTATTCTTTTACTGAATTTTATTTTTTTTTTTCATAATTTTTAAATTTAATAAAACATAAATAAAATTATAATTTATTAAATCTTTAAAAGAAATCTTCTGAAAAATTATTTAAAAAATTTAAAAAAAATATTAGTCATTAATTTAATTAAAAAAATTAAAATGATTAATTAAAAATTAACAATTTATAATCAATTAAGAAAAATAAGAAAATCAAAATATTTCAAAATTAAAATAAAAAAAAATAAATTTAAATTTTTATAACTAATGTTTAGTAGAAAATAACAAAATTTCCGTGAAAAAAAAATTACTTTCATTTTTAATTCCATCGCTAAAACCGAACACAAAAAAAACTAGTACAAACAAGTTTTAAAGGACTTATTTTCATTATCTCTCTGTCGTCACATTTCTCCGTACTTATCAGACAGATAAACAGACAATAAAAGCGTTTTTAAAAGTACTCTTAATTGTTTTTGCTGTCTACCGTTCGTTCATTATAAAGTGCAAGTACATCACGTACTTTATTGCAGATAACAAGGAGGGCACTTTGTCACCAAAAATAAAAATAAAGTAATAATTTCCAGGTAAAAAAAATTTTTTTTTGACATTCAAATTGGAATTGTGCTAAAAATCACTTTGCTTCACTGCACAAAACAGAATTGTATTTCGCGGAATTTTTATTGAACGAGAGTGAAATTCTATCGTTTCTTCTTCTCTCTTAAAAATATGCAAAAATTTAAAAACAATGGACTCTAATACTACTGTCGTCGTGCTTGTCTCGTAAAATATAGAGAGCATAAAAGGAACGAAAATTCTTTCTCGAAAAATAAAAACAATAAACAAATTTCACATGAATGGCAATAAAAAGCAGAATTTTGTACCAGAATGCAATAAATGGAGATTAGCATATTATTAAATGGATTTTTTTTTTGCATTTTGTGTCTTTGTCATGTAGGGAATCTACGTACGGGTGTTCGTGTTGTTGCAGTAAAATATGAGATTTGCCCCGTTGTTTGTTTTAAAACGTTTAAGGAACAATAATTTTTCTGGCGTTGTGTTGTTAGAACAAATATTTTCGATGGATTTTTTGAGTGCGTTACTTCCTTGTTATTTCAGCTCAATTTATTTCTCTAAAATTTTTGATAATTATCCGTTTTGTCATGCAATTTCATAGAAAAAAATTATTTTTTTATTGGAAATGTGTCATTTTCGTGATTCAGAAATAATTTCTTTGAAATAAAAATTTTTAAATAAAATTATGCTGCGGATATTATGCAAAAAAAGACGAAGACAACAACAAAACGAAACATGAAAAAAAATCCGTAACATAATTGCATTGGAATGCACGTCGATGACGTAACATCAGTTTCATGTTTTTTCCTCGTATTCCATTCATCGTTCTTTTGTCTTTTTGGAACGCGTGAATTTTGTTCCACACTTAAAAAAAGGAAGAAAAAAAAAATAACTGCACACACGACATCGACTCGCTCTCTAGCACTGCACATTGTTTTGATAGGTGTGTGAGTCACGTCCGCACCAATCCAATCATCTCTCTGTTTGTTATTTTTTTTTCACATAAGTTTCATATACGAGGAAGCGTCCAAATGTGGTTTTCTATTGGCGAGCGGGCATTGGCGAATGACCAAAAAAAAATTTCTTATCGTTTAAAAAATTCATTTTAGGTTTTTTTTTCGTGAGTTGGAGAGACTTCAATAATGCAAGAACAAACAACATCGAATATTGAACATCTCATAAAAATAATAAAAAAAGACCGTTGGAATACTCCTTTTAGATTAAGTGAGCTTATATCGGTATCAGCATGGCATGGCATGGCAGCGTAAACGTCTGAATGTAAATAAGAAGACGGAATTTTTTAGGACAGGGGACGACATCGTTATAGGATGGAAGTTAAAAGGCAGGGATGGATGTTGGAGTTTTCAAGGAAAAAGGGTTCAAAGGAGTTGAAATAGACTTGCTCCTGATATGGAATTAGATATTTTGAAAATTAAACATCTAAAAAGTTAGAAAATTCATTTAATAAATTTTTAGGTAGGTATATAATTTTTTTATCTTTCGTGGGTGATATAATTTTTTTTAATTTTTTTTTTTTGATTAATTAAATTTAAATTTTATTTAACTTTTGACGTTTCATAATAAATTTTAAGTTTTAAATAATAATTTCAAAAAAAAAAAAATAAATAAATTTTAAATAAAAATTTTACAAAGAAAAGCTTACATCATTTTTATAATTCTCTTTAAAAATGGTCTCAAAAATTTCGAATGCTTTCAACATGAAATTTTTAATATAAAAATTCAAAAAATTAACCAAATAAAATAATTTTAATTTTAAAAATCTTGTGAAAAATCGAAAAAAAGTTGTCATAAAAAAGAAAAATTAAAAAAATTTTTTTTTTTTTTGAGTTTAACTAAAAATTTTAGTTTTCTTAAACAAATTAAAATTATTTACAAATTAAACTAAAAAAAAAATTTCTTTCAATTTTTTAAAGTTACTTTTTCAAGTTATTTTTTCGATTTTACATAAGATTTTTAAAATCAAAATTATTTTATTTGGTTAATTTTTTGAATTTTTATATTAAAAATTTCATGTTGGTGAAAAAAAATTATTTCATGAAAGTTTAAAACAAATATTTTTATCATCATCATTTAATTTTAGTCAAAATTAGTTTTTTTTTTGTATTTTTTAAAGTTTTAAAAATTTAAAATTGTATTAACTTCTAGTTTTTCCTTTGAAAGATTTGAAATTTCATCAAGATGTTAAAGGCAAAAATGTTAACACAGAATTTTTATTTGAAAGCTCGAAGCTTAAGATCATAATTAAAATATAAATTATTTTTTAATTTAATTTAAAATTATAAGTTGCCCGATACTATTATTGTTTTTAAAATAATTATTTTAAGAATTTTAAGCCATTATTAAATTTTGGAGCTTTTTTTCATCAAAAAATTTGAACCTGATTAAACTTTAAAGAAAATCTTAAATTTTCTAATTTGACCATTGCCTTACTTTTCATCATTTCGCAATTCCTTTTCCTTATCACCATCCCTGCCAAACTATATTTATTTATATTTATGTTGTTACGAAACTATATCTAACAATGTCTTCTCAAATTCGATACACATGAGACGATTCCTTTCATATTAAATGCCGTACATCTCGCCATATAAACTGCTCGCACAATAGTTATCTATTTTAACCCCTTTCTTCTTCTTGCCTCGCAACTACTGCCAATGTACCATGTGTCATGCCGTGCGTTTATTATTTTATATGTATGTACATTATATTTTGCAACAGAAATTTAAAACCGAGATCCGTAGAGAGAAAGAGCACTGTGTAGATACATTAAATTATATGATGATACCACCATCGAGCTCGGGCCCGAAAAAATTCCTCTACATGTTTCTGTCTTTTACTTTACCTTACCGTAGGGGATAATTTAAAATTTATACACTCGCTCTAACATAACAACAACTTACTACAATTTCGATATCTTTCCATCTCTAGATCTATCTTTTTTCGGCGCTCCGAACTATCTGCGTGGATGAAAATGAGTTTACCTTCTTCTCTGTGTGTGTTTATATCTTTGTGTAGTCATGTGTGTGAGATGTCTTTTGAATTTCATGTGAAATTGTGGAAGTAAATTTTATTATGGACTTGTCTAAAATTTTTCGGCAACGAGATAAACCCTTGCTCGCAAATGTTTTATGTAGGACTTGTTATTTTATTATTTCAGTGAGCAGCGTGTGTTTGGACCATTTTACGACGAAGAAAGTGTAAGTGAAAAACTAAGACACATCTCTGGCGAAATTGTTGGAGATATGTGGCGCAGTGCGTCCTTTTTTATTATTTTAAAGAAGACATCTAGTAGTTATTTACACATAAAACTGAAATGAATTCGATTCTGAATTGAGTCAAGATGAGTTTTGCTCTGAACCTTTAAATTTAATGCGAAAATGGATGGAAAAGGAAACAGATTTTTTACTACTATTACTTTTTTTGTATGTTTTTGTGTCATATATCTCAAAATTGTCCATATGTGACAATAAATGACCAATATTGAGAAGATTTTTGTGAAAGAATTATTTTTATTTAAGAAATTTCTTTAATTTTGACATTTTTGACCTCAATAATTGCCAGAAATATTTTTAAAAATAATTAAAAAATAAAAAAACTATTTTTTAATAAAATTTTATTTTAAAAAATCACAATTTTAAAAATTCAGATTTTTTTTTTAAATTTAAAATTAATTTAATTTGATTAAAGTTTATCATTAATTTGCTTAGTGGATTATTTTTTTTAAATTTTTCAATTTTTTTAGTTAAGATTTGACCAACAATCTTTAAAAAAAATTATTTATTGCTTAAAGTTCGAAAACCTCTGATTTTTTTTTTAATTAAATAAAACTTAATTAAAAAAGTTAACACTTTTACTAAAAAAATTGAAAACTATAATTTTTTATAATTATTTTTATAAAATTTAATTTTAAAAATTATGAAAAGTTTCAAATGTTTAAAAAAATAATGAATTTTCAATAGAACAAAAATTCATATTTTTCAATAAAAATTCTCAAGAAATTTTTAAAATTGCTGCTTGGTTCAACTTAAGTCATAAAGTAAAACTTCAACATATGCCACACAAAATCTCGTTGTTTGTTGATATTTATTTTGCCTCATTCTTAATCACATCTTAAACACACAATTATAATGGAAACCAATATATTCTCCGAGAGACCATAAATTTTTATTTTATAACCATAAAATTTACATTTACATAGAAGTCACATTTTAATTAATACAAACAGTTAAGAACCACTATTAATATGCAAAACCAAGACACGATTAGGCAGGAACAGCTCCCAATGCCTTTCATACCGAATTTCAATTCAAAATTTTGCTCATGAAATAATTTTGGTCAGCACTAAAAGTAATTTTGAGTTTGTTTATTGTCTTGAAATTCCTCTGGGAACTGTTACAGCAAAAAGTTTGTCATCTTTTGCGGTTGCAGCCTAACATTTATCATTAAACTACAAATTTCAACAAGTTTTTAAGATAAAATGAGTCACATTTTGCTTTAAAAAAATTTAAAAAGTTGCAAAATAACTCTCAAAGATTCAGTAGTAATCGTCTAGACGATTAATCTGAATGAAAAAAAGTAATTATAATAAACCACAAAATTCGTCTTAGAACGAAAAATGAAACTTTCTTCATCATCATTCATTCATGATTTTTTTCTCATAATTTTTTTCGAATATCATCAATAAACGATTATGTTAATCACCTCTTCGCGGCGCGTGTGAATCGCAAAATCCATCCGAATTAATTGGGTTACAAGTTAAATCCTGTGTTTCATTCATTCACGGGTTTTGTGTGTTTTTGACTTTTTCGAAGGTCACGGGGGCAATGCTCACACTTTTATTGTTGTTGATGTTTGTTTTGACCGACAAAGTAATGAATGATAAATTTTTGCTCCTCCTCCCCTCGTCAAATCACTCGCGAAAAAAAAATTTTTCGCCAACATTGTATATAGGTATTATTTATGATCGCAGAGCATGCTCGACTAATAAATTTGTCAGACGTTTATTACTTTTTGTTAAAAAAAAATTGAAGAGTCATTAAGCCACGTATCATGTTCAACTTTTAGTTGAGTTTAGTATTATTGCTGGCAATAACTGAATTGAATGCGGGGCTTTTTTTGCATCGTTTCATTGATTAATGCAAATGTTTGAGGAGATGTTCAATTGTCGGGCTGTTAAAAAAGGAGAACGTGATAATCAAGAAAAGAGAATTGAGTGGCTCTGTTGTTAATTGCAACATTGTTGTTTTTTTTAAAGCTAATTAAAGCGCCATTAAAATAATCCTCGAAAATACTTTGAAGAGTCTCATCATCATCAAACGCGATCATTATAATGGCGCGTCGTTCTCTCAGAACCGATAATTATTATTTTTACAGCGAGGAGCATTACGATGGAAAATTTGGTTTATTGGCAGTCCGTTGTCTGTCTGAGTTTGAAGTTAGTTGTTCGCTCAAGAACTTTAGTTTAATTTATTAATTTAAATGCTCAAAAATCGATTATTAAAATTAAAATATTTAAACTCTTGGTACCCAGTTCCTCATGGTAATATCATGTACTCTTAGTTCAATTTATTCATGAGATCCTCGTTTCCAATCTTCACAAGGGCTCCATTCTATAATTTCTGAGAGTTCAAATTTTAAAGTATCACTTGAATACTTTTAATGAACAACTAATACTTTTAAGATGAGGTTTTATTTTAAATATAATTGGGACTAAAGACGAATGATCTACTAGTTTTCCTTTGACAAAAAGATGTTTCATATATAAAGGTTTAAATTTTTGAGCTCCTTATGATATAAACCATTTTGATGAGGTAGTCTTGCATGTCAAAGTTATCTTCAGCGATAAGTGTTATGAATGTTTTTTTTAAATTTCGCCGTTAATGAGAAATTCATTTCCGAATATTATCCTGTACTATTGTCATAATAAGGAGACCCGATTAAGATATGTGTTCTTCTTCAAAAATGTAATACTATTGACTTCATTGACAAGATATTGTGGATTTCCTTTGGATTTTGATAAAGTAGTTGTATTCTAGTTAACCGAAGTTACTTCAAGAAGATATATATCTTCAGCTAGCTGAAAAAAAAATTGTGGTTTTCAAGTAACTTAGCTCTCACTCTATAAAATTTAGTTATGATACTTACTTGCTTCCTCCATTCCAAAAATATCATCATGTTGATAAAAGGCGAATCATGAATTGTCATCATTTGAGTTGTGAAGCTTTAGAAATCGATTTCAGATTTGTCATTTATTGAGCTTTTAACTATGAATTAAAATTTTTAATCAGAATGCGCTCAAGTCATTTAATTAATTAAGTCTTACCGCAAGTTCCAACATCCGATTTACGAGATGCTCGGAGATAAATGAACGATAAAAGTTGTTGACTTACTGACGACTGCGTCATCATAAAATAATAGTTTATGTCTGGCAATCGTCTATCTACCGCAAAAAGAAGTAAAGCAGGTCAATGTCTCGTTGATGGTTTTCTTATACTACTTAATAATAAATAAAAATGTGTGAAAAGGGAAAAATAACCCAATAAATAAATGTTTTTGTTGTACTTCTACTACTCTGTGTGTGTGTTTCTGTGTGATCCATTGATTTCGAGGATTGGATGCGGAAATATTACGAAACAACAAACAAAGGTCGCTCTCTCCGTTTTATTTATTGAGCGACCCATATTTGTAGGTCGACGTCGTCTGTTCGAGTACCTACACATCGATTGTGGCGACCGGCGCTACTTTCAGAACTTCTTTATGCAAAAATACCGCACGCTAAAAATATTTATTTATTTCTCTTACCTAAACTGTGTGAAGAAGTGTGGCAATGAAGGTCGTCGGGCGTCGTCAGTCCGTTCCGTTTATTTGGAGATTTGATCCCAAAAACTACTGGTAATAAAGATGTACCTCTTCTTCGTCTTCCTTTTTCCTTTTTTTGAATGACTTTTGTTCGAGTGTGTGTGTGCCGAAGGTATTTGCGGAGACAGACATTATTATTATTATATGCATCCCTGTCTCGGTGCCCTTTTTCTCCCTTTTTCCGTGCTGTATACGACGACGACGGAGGTTGATGTCCGCATCCGCTCACACAATCCATTAATAAATGTACCGATAAAGGTTTCTGTTGTGTCTGGCCCGAAAGTTATAATTTTTTTTTTGTTGAAATTTTTGGGATCAAGTGTCATTTTGATAAAGTTCCTTCGAATTGTATCAGCATTCAACAGTAATTATAATAATTTTCGTCCCATAAAATCCGCGCTGTTCATAAAAAAAAAGTTAAAAATCATTCTCACAACATCAAAAAGGGAACTTACCGTATTTTATGTGATCGCTCGCTAGTTATGGAGCATTACCGCACCATTAACAACGCCATTAGAATTCATTATTAAATTGATTCAACATCCGAAAAGGAAGAAAATCAAGCAGAACCCACGTCGATCGTTTCATAGCATCATTTCATTTTGCACACCTCGTTTAATTTCGCACCGTCGATTCATTTTTCTTCTCTTATTTAATATTTTCTTGCGTTCCGGTAAGAAGAAAAAAAAACGAAACGAAGCAATAATCTTAACAATAAAAAAATATTTATATGCTCAACCAACCAAGAAGTCTCGCGAAATCGTAAAATGTGACACTATTAATTTGTGAACTAATATATTTTTTGTTGCCCATTAATATTATTGTTATTGCTTGTATGCCGTTTTTTTTTGGGGATCTGATACAATTTTTATATATTGACTGGTTGCCTTTTTTATGGCTTGCAGTCTTTTAGGCGAGTTTTAGTGCTGCGTGAATCTGTGTGTTATATTAAAAATTAAATGAAATACAAGAAGAGAAAAAAAAGTAATAAACAAGCGTCATGCATATGTTATTATTGTTATGAATGTAATAAAATAAAATCTGAGGAAGATGTGAATTAGCGAGTTATGAGGCACGAATAATAATTTAATTATGATTAATATTTTAGGAAAAAATAATTAAATTTATTTTGGAGACAAAAATTGTTAATTGGAGTATAAAAGCTAAAAATAAAAAAAAATATGAAAGTAAATAAAAAATATTAATAAATATAATTTTAATTAAATTAATTTGATTTTTTATTATCAAAAATAAAAGTAAAATGTTTTTTTTTTGCTAATTTTTTGTTTTAAAAATTAAAAAAAATATATAAATTCAATTTAAATTAAGTTTATTAATTTTCAATTAAATAAAATAATTAAACTAAATTTTAATAAATAAAATTAAAAAAAGTAAAAAAAAATATAATTTTAATTAAAAAAATAAATTAAAATTTAAAAATATTAAAATTTAGTTTTGTAAAATTTAATTTTCATTTAATTTTTTATTTATTTAATTTTATTCTTTAAATTTAATTTTGAATAGAATTTATTTTAAATGTATTTTTTGACCAGGTAAAATAATTTTTTAAATAAAGTTTTTTAAGGCAGACTAAAATAATTATTAAAATATTTAATTTTGCAAAAATTTCGAATTATTCATTGTCAAAAATATTTTAAACAGTCAAATTGTTAAAAAAGTTTTTTTTTAAAAAAACGTTGAATTGATATTTTTTAATAAATAAAAAAATATTTTTATGATTGATTTTATTGAATTAATTATTTTATTTAAGTTTTAATTATTAAAAAAAATAAAAATTAGAAAATTTTTGAAGAAAGTCTTTTCATAATTTTGATATTTTTTTTTGGATCAAAATTTTATGTGAAATATTTTTTTTTCATTTTAAAATTATTTTTAAAAATTAAATTTTAAAAAAAATTATTTTATTATTTAAATAAATCATTGCAAAAAATTAAAAATCTCAATTTGTCTTAAAAATTTACTTTTTTAAGTTTTTTTTTTAAATTTAATTTTTGCAAAATAAAAATTTAAAAAATCATTTTTTCTTAGAGTTCAACTTTTTTTTATTTTTTTTTTCATTTAAAAAATAAATGCTGCAAAAAAAATCAATTAAAATTCAATCTTAATAAAAAAAATACCTTCACACCATTCAATCTTTACGGTAACTTACCGCCGACCAGTTCCCGTTGTCCGGAAATCAATGTCATTCCGCTGTCGAAAACGAACACAACGATCAAAATTAATAGGCGACTAGAACTAATCTTATGTTAATAATTAATAATAATACCGAGAAAATGGCCAAAATATAATAATAATGTTATTTTAATTTATTTATTCAGTTATTAACGTGTTCCGTTTCTCTTAATTCTTCATATATTTTTTTTTTCTTTATTAAACGCGTATCAATTCCTCTTTGTTACTCTCGTGTGTTGTATTAATTTGGACACATGATTAGATTTTAACACATTTGGCTTGCTCATATTTATGTGAGAAAAAGTGATTTTAATACACTGCGACAGAATTAATTTGAATTTATGATTGATTTTACGATTCAGCACAAAGAAGAAGAAAAACGCGAAGAAAAAAAAATTGTAAGTTGCTCGTAAATGTGATGAGCCAAAAACTTATTACCATATCGATGAAGTGTGTGGTCTATTTTATTAGAATGATTTTTATGATTATTAATTAAAATATTTGTTTATTTGAATTTGCCGCTCGATCTGCGATGAAAAATTCTTCGAGTGAACAAAAACCGCTAAAAACAAAAAAAAATATTTTTTTTATCGTCGAGTATTTTTCTCAAGTTATGACGAAGAATCTTTTTAATTGAAACACAAACTTGTCCCTTTGTCCTTCGAGCATCTTAATTTGCATTTAAAACACTCGCAATCGTCGAGATAGGAAAAAAATTAACATGCACGACTTTCCATTACAACACTCTCTCCTGTCACAACAGTGACACGAAAAAAAAAAGAAAAAATAACAACAAACTGAATTATTATTATTTTTTAATTAATCCAAAGTGTTTGTTCGAGCGAGTTCATAAAAGTGAGTGCACTTAAAAAGAAAAAAAAAGTAAAATTCAAATTAAAAATAATAATTTATGCAAACTTTTAAAAATACACGGAGAGACGGACCGGAGACGAACACGGAGAAAGTTCATTACTTTGCCAAGTGTTTTTCTTTTAATTCTTCGCTTCGTTTTTTCATCTCAAGGAAAAATAATTTTTACGACAATTTTTAAAATTCAAATGACGGACATAAATTTATAAAAATAATAATGAAGAAAAAGACGACGAAAAAAAAAGAAAAATACTTTTTTCACTTATATAACACACAAAAATTGCTCTCAAAGAGCGCGAGGCACAAGAAAAAAAAATAAAATAAACGAAAAGCGTAATTAATATGCAAAAACGTTAATTTATATCTAAATTCATCAACTGTGTACCCATACAACCACCGCCCCGGCATGTATTCAGATGACGACCAAAGTGTACATTAATTGGTTCAGTTCTTTTTTCTTTTTTTTTTTTGCGTCACTGCTGACTTTGTTCCCATCGTTTGCTTGCTCTTATAAATTTGTGTATGCATGAAGCAGATAAAAAAAATTTTCCTGGTTTTAAATTTATATCACACTTTTTTTCGCGTTTGGACTATTAAAGTCGCATCAAAGGATATTTCAACGATGAGGAGTGGTTCATATTAGAAAAATTTCTGCAAAAATAGAGGGAAAAATCTCGATATTTAGAAAATTTTCATAAGAAAATGCAGAAAAATCGAGGTTTAATGACAAATTGCACTCAGATCTGTTCTAAAAGACCGTAAAGACGCAAAAATTAAAAAAAAATTAAATAACTTTCTTAATATTTTATAAAAGATTTAAGTTTTATAAAAAAATACTTGTTTACTAATGTTTTAAGAAAATTTAATAAAAATGAAAAATCATCAAATAATTAGAAATTAGGTATTGAAAGTTTTTTTTTAATTTAAAAAAAAATTTTATAAAAAAAAAATAATTAAAATTTATTTAAAAATCAACGAAAAATTTAAAATTATATTGATTTCATAAAAAAAAAATATTTTTCAAATATTTTACTTTTTTACTTTTTACAATTCAAAATAATAAAAATTGTCAAATAATTGGAGCAAATAAGTTTAATTGTCCTTGAATCTTCTGTAGAAAAAAAAATTAAAAAATACGAAAATAAAATTAATTTTATTTTTAATTAATTTTAGTTGTGTCAATTTTAATTTCAAAGGACTTCATTGAAATAAAAAATTGAAACACAAAAATTTAAAAATTATTTCAATTAACTATTTTAATTAAAAAATCTGTAAAAAATTGACGTTGTTCGATACCAAATCTATTAATACTTGTGATGTATTTTTAAATAAAAAGAAAATAATGATATATATCAAAATTTGACTCTTTTTCAGAAAAAAAAAATTTTTTTCTAATATTCTTTTGAACTTGATATTTTATGTTTCTTGAAAAAATCAAAATTAAACTTAAGAGTTAAATTTTTATACATTTTTTTAAATTTTTTAATATTTTTAGATTTTTAGTGAAAATTTAACACCTTAAATAAATAGAATAACAAAAAATGTGGAAAAATCAAAAAAAAGAAAAATTACTAATTTTTTTTAAATTTATTTTATTTAATAAGAAATAAAATATTTTCTCTTGATAAAATTTAATTAAATTTCTTGAAATTATTTTTTCCAAGGTTAAACAAGGTCAACCAAAAAATTTTCATCATTAATATCTAATTTCCAAAATCTTCTTAAATCATAAATAACCCAATTTTCGAATTAATGCTAATAACTGTCCTTTGAGAATTAAAATAAAAAAGAAAAAAAAAGAGTTAGTGAAAAAATTTTAATTCAATCTCCATTTAGGAGCTTAGTTGACACGCAAAAGCAATAGATATAATGAATGTCCTGCTTTTCTATTGCCAGTCAGCGAGAAAAAAATAACAATGAAAGATAATGGAAATGAAACTTTATCCTCACTCTTTCTTTTTCGTCTTCTTTCAGATTTTTTTTTTAAATATTATTACATTATTTTCATTTATTATTATTATTTGTTAAAGCTGATGTAATGGAAAACGAAAAATGTTATTAAATTCGAAAAAAGAAAGTAAGTGAAAGGGGTGACTTTGTTGTCGTATTTTAAGTACACGCTAATGCCTAATGGTCTCATAAGCGCGTTATTCCCAAATGACTGAATATATTTGTAACGAGAAAAAAAAATTGACATTTATCTGCAGAGTGCTAATACTTTTTTATACATTTTTTCTTCGTTCACTCTTTCACTTTCTTTCACGGCAGCATGCCTATTATTTTATGGATTTTTGCGCTAAAACAACGGACGCAGGGAGAAAAAAGGGGTCGCCAAATTGCTCGAAAGTATTAGACAAAGAGGAAAATAAATTGAAATGGAAGTGATTTTAAAAAAGCGGAGAAATTTTTACACAATTGTACAATTCAAGTGTCACATAAATTTTAATCTTGCAGCAATTTGTTCGGATTTTTATTGATTTCGGTCCATTTTTTTCATTTCTTCATGTTAAAGTTTTTTTTCTCGTAAGGACTTGGCATGCGATTTAAAATGCGATGTCTAAAAATCGATCAAAATCCCATTCATCACGCCGAGCTTTCTTCTCACATATGCAACAATGACGCCTACATGCCGAAATTTCCTCTCAGTGTTCCGTACATCCTTCAATCAACTTTTACTTTCGCAACTAAATCGGAACACATAAAGGGTTGAACGTAGCTGGCCACGCACACACCGAACGAGAGAAAATTTTAAAAGAGAAACTCTCGTGTACGCAACAGAAAGTGGGTGGCAAATCCTCCCAAACTCGCCATACGCCCGTTCCCCCAGCGCGCGTCGTTGTCGTCGTTGCTTCGAAAGGGTTTCACTTTTTAACGTAGCAGCTCTCTCTGCGTACAGAGAAGCTCTGTTTATGTAAGACTTTCCATTTATTGAAAATCTTCCGTAGATGGTCGGCGGCGTTGTCATGACCATACGAGTGAAAAGTGAAAGTACAAACATTTTACGTACGTAAATGTAAATTTTTTGCCGTACGGCAGAAGAGACGAGATGCGAAAGGAAATGAAGGGGGGAATAAATATTTGAAGAGAAACGAAAAGGGGGTGATAAGAAGATTTAAATTAGGTCCAAGTAAAAGTAATACATGTTTTATGTATGATTTTCCCTCGTTGTGTGCGTGTGTGTCGTAAAAAAATGAAAATTTCGGCAGAGTGGACATTGGCAAGTTTTTAGAGAGTTGTGGAAACAGGTGCGTGTGTTTTTACATTGAAACGAATCGATTTTTGGCTAAAAAACCGGTTTTTCTTTGGAAAATTTTATGGACCAGGGGAGAGTTTTTGAAAACTCAAATTAATATTTTATGCAGTTTTGATTTGAAATTTAGTATTTGACTTTTTAAATAAATTAAAATGTGGGTTTTAAAAATAAATTTTCAGGAAAATAAATTTTTAAAGGTTACGAAAAATAAAAAGTTTGAACTGAAAATGAAAAAATATATTTTTTTAGATATTTAAAGATAAATTTTAAATTTATAAGATAAGATATTTTAATAAGATATTAAGAAAACATTTCAATTATCAAATAATAAAATGAAAAATTTAATTTAAATAAATTAATAATAAATAAATAATTATTTAAAAAATTAATAAAAAAAATTAAAATATTTTAAAATAATTTATTTTATTAATTATGTATTGTCAAAATGAATTATTTAATTATTTTTATTAACTGTAATGGGGTGTTATAAAAAATCATTTAATAAAATAAGTTTTTTTCTATAAAAATTTTAAAAAACCTCGAATAAACATTTTAAAGTTTTATAAAGTTTTAACTAAAAAAAATAAATAAAAAAGACTATGTTTTATGTTTTAAGATCAAATTTATATTTACTTTTTTTATTAAATCTTCCAGATGTTTGTTTTATTTTTTTCTAAATTTTTAAAATAAGTATTAAAAATAAAAAAATATAAGTTCATCAAAATATATGCTGATAAAAAAATATATAAAAATTTTTAATTTTATATATAATATAGTAAATAAAAAATAAAAAAATAAATAAAAAAAAAATTTAAAAAAAATTATTTTATAAAAATTATTTTAAAATTTTAAATTAATTAAAATTTATAAAGTTATTAATCTAAATTTATTTATTTTTTTTATTTATTTATTTCATATATTATTTTACATATATTTTTATAAATCTTCATAAATTTTTTTATATTTTTTATCATCATATATTTTTATGAATTTATATTTTTTTTATTTTTAATACTTATTTTTAAATATTTGAAAAATTTAGAAAAAAATAAAACAAAAATCTGGAAGATTTAATAAAAAGTATGAATTTTCTTAAAATATTTAATTTAATGACATTCAATGAAAAATTAATTATATGTTTTCAAACCTAATCAATACTTAAAGAAGAAAATCAAAGCAATTTTCCATCTGCCTTCCTTCACATATGAAATTTCTCCTAAATAATCAAAAAAATCTTTAATTTAAAATCATGCATGAGAAATTCATGTTCTGCTGCCGTTAAGGAAGCATCCCCAAGGCATTTGCGGACTACAAAAACAGATAATCATAAATATTCTAATCAAATCATAACAAAAACAAGATCCGGTCCGTAAAATTATTTAAAGTCTCAAATTTAAGGAAAATAAACTCGACTTAAATGAGTTCTCACATGACATAAACTGAATAAAATTAATTGTTTCGCTTCACCTTCGCACACACACAAAATCGCCCTTTATTTTTGCATCTTGCCTCTTCCATTGTTCAAAATAAATTTTCATCGCATGCGATAATCGTGCTGCTGCTGCTGCCAACTTGACCATGTACTCCCTTTTATTTCATTAGTTTCATTCATTTACTTATTATTATGATTTGGTTACTTTGCATAAACGGGCGAGCGGAGAAAAATATCAGAGAAAAAGGAAATTAATGGCTCTCTGCCGCTGCTGCTGCCGACGAGCATTAACGTGTGTTTTTGATAAACGTCTTTTCACCCAGTTTTTCCCCCTTTTTTCAATATTATTTTCATCTCATGTTCGCATTTTACATGTTTTGAATACTTATTATAAATGTCCGGTCATGCCGAGCGCCATGCGAGATGCTGCGAGATGAAGGAAAAAGCTTTTTAAAAGCAATTTAACAATGGAAAAGGCTCGAGGATGGGTGAAATTCTACCACATTCGCCGTAATTTTTCGGGCAGGGAGGACGGGGAGTGTGTGTACTTTTTAAATTATTCTTTTGTGAAAAAGTGTGTGGTGTGTTTTTAATGTGATTATTGTTGGGCAGCATAAAAATTTCTGTGGATTTTGTTGTTGATAGAGGTGAAGGAGGCTATTCATTAAAATTTTGTCTGTGTGTGTAGTGGTTAAGCAAAGAACAAAAGCTTACATTTTTTCGTTTTTTTAAAGCCATGTCAACTTGTGGCTTCTTTTCGATGTAATACTTTTTAGGCCAATGTTGCTTAGGAATGTTGGATGCGTACGATCCTCTTTCCCACAGTTTTTTGTGATTTAAAAAAAATTTACAAGTTTTGTTAGGTCCATCCGTGAATTTTTAAACCATTTTTTAACTCATAAAAATCACATTGAAACTGTTGAAAAATAAAAATTAAATTTTCAGAAAAAAATTAAAATTTAAAAAAAATAAATAAATTTAGAAAAACTAAAATATCAAATCCTATTTTAATCTACAAAAAATAAATATAATTTTACAAGCGATACAAAATAACAAAAAAAATTTTTTTGAATAGAAATTGAAAAATTTTATCTAAAAACTAGGAAAAAATTTTAAAATATTTAGGCTTTTGACTTAAATATTTATTAAATTAATTTTTAATCAAAAAAAAAAAATAAATAAAAAATAAATAAAATAAATAAAAATAAAATAAATAAAATAAAAAAATAAAATAAATAAATTAAATTAAAATAAAAATTTTAAAAATAATTTTTTTATAATAATTTTTAATCTTCAAAAAAATATTTTATTTTTAAAATTATTCAAAGAAATATTGAAAAATAAAAAAACTTAAAGTTTCAAAAAATTTTCATAATGTCAACGAAATTTTAATAAAATTTTAGAATATAAAAAAAAATAAAAAAAAAATTTATAAAAAAAATTTAAAATAAAAAAAAAATAAAAAATAAAATTCCAGAAATCTAAAATAAATAATAAATGAATAAATCAAAAAAACGATTTAAAAACTTAAAAATATTAAAAATTTTGTTTAAAATAAAAAATAAATTTTTAAAAAAAAAAATAAGTTAAAGCTTTAAAAATTTTTAAAAACCAAAGATTTTTAATTAAAGTGAACGAAAATTAATAAAAATTAAAAATAATAAAAATTTTGAAAATCAAAGAAAAAAGCACTCACATCGAAACATCCATGAGTTTTTAAATATTTTTTTTTCATCATTGAATGTCCATCCATCCTTCCACTTTGCTAGCCAAGCGATGTATCCAGAATATTTTTACTTATCATCCTTCTTACATGCCCCGAAAAATTCTTCTTTTTTTTGCATTATATTAAAAATAAATAAAAAAAAACATATACAAGTAAAACCCAGCTTATGCCAATTTGGAAGCAAATACAATACAAATACATAAATTTTCTTTTATTTTCAGTTTTTTTTTCATTCCTTGTCCGAATATATCATATTGTATCATGTCAAATATCGGACAGTTTCTTCTTCGCCATCATCTGAAAAAAAAAAATAAATATAAATTTTGAAATAAAAATAAAATAAAAATGTCTCTGCATGGTCTAAGATAACGGAAAAATTCGAAATAAAAAGAACTCGAGAAAGGATTTGGTCGTCAATAAAATTCGATATTGAGGTCAAGTGACTTTTTCTGGTCCAAATTTCTTCAAGTTTTTTTTTCTTATTTTAAAAGAAGGGTAAAAAACATGAAAATAATGTAAAATTCAAAGAACGTAACCAAACCATTACATTCAATATTCTCCAACGTCATGTCTTACTTTTTGGTCAAACACACGCATTTTCATCTTTCATCCTCTCTCTCTATGGATTTTTTTTAAATTAAATTTGTTTTCCATGTTCTTATCATGAATCAAACATGCTCTCATATATATTTTTTGGCATTATGGATAAAAAAAGACGACTGACCACCCCGGTTTTCATGTTTTTCATACGTTCGTGTGCGTTGTACATGCTCAGAAAATAATCATATCACTTTTTTCCTCTACATTTTACTTTTTTTTTGGGAAACGACGCAAAGTCTTATTATGTATGTCTTATCAACCGGCAAAAAATTACATCAGAATTTTTTTTTCATACATACATGAATAAAAGCTAGATGAAAAATTTCCTCCCCCTCACTACTGGTGCTGTTTAAAGCAGAAAAATCCACATGTGATGGTCAAAATATGAAAAATGAGTTTTTTTAAAGAGTAAAATATGAGAAAGAAGAAGGACTTTGGTCGAAAATAATCTTCAATTACATACAAATTATTTATTTGATCTGTTTTGCATGTGCGTTCGTTTAGTTTATTTGGCAAAATGAATTGGAAAAAAAATGTGAAACTAGAGGGCAAAAAGGGAGAAAGTTTTGAATTACATTTAATTTTCCCAAAAGCAACCAAAGAGCATATCAAAGAGAAAGCACTTATCAAACATTAAATAAATCCCTTTTATTTGCTTTCTTTCTCTCATGTCCTCGTCTTCTTGCGATGTTATTTGCATGATGATGATTATAATATCGATAATATTTTATCAAACATTGGACATTCCTTTGATGCGAATATATTTGTAGGTAAACATCAGAAGAAGAAGACGATTTTCTCATCAAAAGAAATTGTTTTTTATATGGTAGAAAATATTTTCTGTTTTTTTTTGTTTGTTTGTAGAAAAAGAGCTTCTTTTTGCATTTAAAAGGAAGAAATTTTGAATTTTTTTAAGTTTTGAAATAATTTTAAAAATTTCTGAAATTTTGTTTTCGGTTTAAAATATTTTTGGCCAGAAATTGTCAGCTTTTCGTAAAATTTTTACAACTTTAGAGTTGAAAGAACACAAAAAAATAATAAAATCTTGCTAATTTTTTAAAATTCAGAAGAAGTTTTAAATTTTTCTCGATTGATTTTTAGGCTTTAGTGAGCAAAATTTTAATTTATGTAATAAACAAAAAAAAAATTATGATTATTTTTGACAAATTTCATTATTACTCAAAATTTAATGAATTAAATATAATTTTTTTTTCATCGTATGTAATTACAACAAATTAATTTATAAATTCAAATCGAGTTCCATTAGCCAGTTTCGAGCTTGTTCTGTGGCTTGGTGCAGAGTTGGTAAAACTTCTGGGAAGCGCCTTGTAGTACATTCCTATTAAGTATAAAAAAAATAATAAATTAATTTTCCTATTTTTTTAATTTTAAAATTTAAAAAAATTAAAAAAACTTAAAAATTTAAAAAAAAAATATTTAATTAATTTTAATTTAAAATTAAATTATTTTTTTATTAATTATTTTTAATTTTTTTTATTGACAAATTTTATTAATCAAATTATTTTTATTTAAATTTTCGAATTTTATTTATTTTTGAATACTTTATAAAATTATTTAAAAATTATTAAATAAATAATTTAAAATTTATGAATAAATTACCTAAATTATATTTTAAAAATTGATAAAATTAAAAAAAAAAAAAATTTTCAAAGTAATCAAAATTTTTTTATAACTTTCAAAAGACTAAATTTAATGAAAAAAATTTTATTATTTCTTATTTATTTAAAATTTAATGAAATTCTAGATTTGAAGAAATTTTTCATCCATTTCATCAACTTCTTGTCAAAATCTCCTTTAAAAAACTGTTGATTTCTTTCTTTAACGCTTTAACGCAAAAATTACTAAACAAATCATTTACTGTAATTGCCATTCCGGGACTTGTTACTCTGATAAACAAAGCAACACAAAAAAAGAACTAAAAGGAAATTGAATGTTCAGTCATTTTCTCGAATCATTTCTCCACATCCGTGTTGCGCTGCTTGCCTGAAACTGACAATCACATTTCCTGTTAGAAACGCAAAAAAAAAAACTTTAAAGCACTCTCCAAACAACTTGTCCACCTACAAAATTTATGCAAAAAAATTACAAGTGGGGAAAGAACTTTTCCTTTCATTTCATTTTTTTTTTTTTTTTTTTTGTAAAAAATAATAAAATAACAAACACACAAACACTCTCCTCGAGCTTATTTTATTTTATAACACAGAAAAAATGGACATGCTCGACTTACGGTCATCGTCGACAACGTTTTTCCTCGTAGCTCTATGGACACGGAAAAAAGTTCACATATCTTGTCCTCCTTGCCAGGCAAAATATCATCATCGTCATGTATGATTCTACGTTTTTTTTTACATCTCTCATGTGGAATGGAATGGGTTCGGAGATGTTTTTTATTCGGACAAGTTCCGAGGGTGAGTCGACGACGACGACGATGGAATGAGTTTTAAATTTTTCGTAGGAGATGGACGTGCGCGCAACATGGTCAGGGAAAAATTTTCACAAAAATTACATGTCTTTTGTGCCTTACAGAGCTACGACGTTGTCCATGTTTGTGACGTTGTTGTGGAAAAATTTGTATTTCACTGCGAAGGAACGCATGAGTTAAGTTTATGTAAAATTTTTCGTTTTTTTACTCGTGTGTGTGGTGTGGGAGACAACAACGCGGGAGGTGGAAGTGGTTGTTGTTGTTGTTGTTAGAAAATAGCCTTTGCTTCCCTCCTTTTTTGATCGCATCGCATCACATCGCCACGACACTGGCATGGCAAGAATTTTCATATAATATATTTTATTTTGTAAAAAGAGACGCACACACACACGAAATTTTATATAAATTTTACATATATTAAGTTTATATGCCGGAAGGCTAATATAATTCTAGAATAATACCGCACACGCTGGAACATCGTCATATAACGTGAGATGATTTGCGTGTGCCAGGCAAAGCGCACAGTAGACCAAAATTTAATTAAATTTATTAAATTAAAATTATTTGACTTATGACTTAAGGTTAAAGTTAAGTTAAGTTAACTTAAGTTTGACTTAAGACAAAATTTTTGACTTAATTTATGATTTTTTTGAATTTTTTTTTTAAATTATAATTTAATTTTTATTTTTTAGTAAAATTTATTTTTTTTCTTTCAAAAATTGGTTAAAAATCCAATAAATATTTGATTTTTTTAAACTAATTCTTAAGCTTAAGCTTAAATAAAAAGTCTGTTAAGTTAAAATATATTTTTTATTAAAACTTAAAATTAAATTTAATTTATGATCTCAAGTTTCTGCAGCTCTTCTATAATAATTGTCAAAAAAATATTTTAATTAACTCAAATTAAACTCAAATTAAATTTTAAATTATTTTTAAAAAAATATAAGGAACTAAAATCTTTAATAGTAAAAATTTTGACTTAAGAATAAGAATTAGTTTAAAAAAATCAAATATTTATTGGATTTTTAACCAATTTTTGAAAGAAAAAAATATATTTTACTAAAAAATAAAAATTAAATTATAATTTTAAAAAAATTCAAAAAAATCATAAATTAAGTCAAAAATTTTGTCTTAAGTCAATGACTTAAATTTAATCTTAAGTCATAAGTCAAATAATTTTAACTTTTGAATTAATAAATTTAATTAAATTTTGGTCTACTGTAAGAAAAATATTCAATATATTTTGAAAATTTTAAAAAATATGAAATCAAGTTTAGAATTTGGCTAGTTCAACTCAAAAGCTTTTTCAGAATTGATTTTTTTTTTCGAAAATCTACTAAAAATTTAATACAAAATAAAAATTTTTAATAAAAAAAAACAAATATTTGCTTGGTTTGGAATAATTGGAATAAATTTTGACTTTTTGGCTTTTATTTCAATTTTTGCAGCACCGTGAGGCGATATTTTGCTGCTTGAATGAAATGTGGGCCATAAAACATGACTCCTTTTGTCTAAATTTTAATTAGACTTTGACATAATATCTCCCGTGTGTGTAGTGGATAATATTGAATTATCTTAAGTTTATGGGAATGACAATGTTGAGCTCTCTGTGTTTACTTAGGATGGACAAGAAATTGAAATGTTGATTGAGGGGAGAAAACGAGTTTTCTCGTGTATGCAAATAGCATCAGCCTACATGTATGAACATGACACGATAACGAACACGACGAACATCAAACTTTATGATTAAATTCAAAGTTTTCACTTGGATTTAATTGAAATTTTCTATGGGCCATCAAACATACGCAATGAACGACGCACATGAATGGATCCAATCTTATCGTCATCAAACGATGTGTGTTTTTGGTCTCTCTTGTACGTTGTCTATCAATATACATTCAAATGGTAATGATGGTCTATCTATCCTGTTTCGGGATTCTTCGTTTTTTACTCCTGGGTCTGTGAAAGATTTAAATTTCGAAACTTACATTATTTTTCAAGCCATTTTTAATTTAATTTAATATTTAAAAAAATTCAAAATCATTTTTAATTTATCATTTAAAAATTTTATTTTTTTAAAATATTAATAATAATATTTTTTAAATAAAATAAAAAAATAATAATTTAAAAAAAAAATTAACTAATTAATTAAATTAAAATAAATAATTCAATTAAAATAAATTTCAAAATTACCAATTTTTTAGTAAATAATATAAAAATTTGTAAATTTGTAAAATCTTTATATTTTTTTAATTTTAATTTTTAATAAAATAATACGTAGGTATATGGTTCAATTTTTAACTGTTTTATGTCTTAAAAATTATTTTTAAAAAAATGTTTTGAAGTCAAATTGAGAAACAAAAATTTTTAAAAATTATAACTTTTACTCTATTAACGTAAAAAATAAAAATTTAATTATTTTCTTAAATATTTATGATTTTTTCTCTAAAATAATTTTTTTTATAGATATTAAATCTTAAAAATATTTTTTTTATATTTTTAAATTTAAATAAAAAAACTACAATTTTCCTTATAATTTTTTTTAATAAAAAATAAAAAAAAAAATCTTTAAATTCAATAAAATTTTTTCAAATTTGTCTCTTACATTGAAAAATACGCGAAACTTAAATTTTTCCCAATACCTATATTTACCTTCATTGTATGGCAACTCCATTCATTTCAAATATAATGTCTTGTCAAAACATTTTTATCTTAATGTCTTTCGGTGCGTATGTTTGGTCACACACAATTCCATCGTCATCGTCAGAGAAGAGAGGAAGCAAAAGCAATAATAAAATGTATGCAAATCACCATTCGCATCACATTACACGTACTTGCAACAAACTCGTGACGACGACAAAGATAGGGGATGTGGCTATTGTGTCAATAACATAAATTTAAAGATTGATAAGAAAACAGAAATGTGTCGTGTGGCAATTTTCTGTGATGTCACTTAGGTGTGATGATGTTGGACCATTCGAAACCTGTTTGTTCATTTCAAACAAATGAATTTCCTTATCTTTGTCATAAATTTCACCAGCATGTCATGCTTCAGAAATTTTATTGGTTTCTCGATGAAAATTAGAACAGTTGGTGATGAATTGTTTAAAAAAAAGAACCCGTTCTCCAATTAAAATCCAAGTTCATGAAATCGCGAAGAAATTGGTCATTAGCTTCGTTTCATTACTTTTTTTTTGTTAATGATGAATTTTCCTTTTAATTTATTTTTTTTTTGTTTTTCTTCAAAATAAAGAAGAAAAATAATAAAAAAAAAAGACGAAATATGACAGATATTCGTGGTTGCCATCGATCCTTGCATATTTTTTCTGTGCCTCATTAATTTTGAAATTCAAACTCTTTCCTTTTTTCTCTCCGCCGCATCCTTCGTTGCTACGTATTCCATCACTTTTTTAGCCATTAGTCAATCTCCGTTCGTTTTTATTGTGTCGTCAAGTTTATTTTTTTCATCCAGCCTCAAATAAATTCGATTTTTCTCGAGTTTTTGTGTACTTTTATGCCCAAAAACGCGCTTTCAATGGACTCTTTTAACGTGAAAAGACACTAATTTCCGTTCATTCGCACATAAAATAGCAATTTTTTCTCAATGTTATAATAATGATGATGATAAAATTAAAATAAAAAAAAAGAAAACGAGAAAAAAAGTAAGAAAAAAAACGAAACATAAATAAACTTTTCTTTAAACAGTTTTTTATAGCGGACGTCCAATGTTCAGATAGATAGGAGCGGGTGGTATTAGAAAATGAGTTAAAAGAGCAAAAAAGAATAAAATAAAGAAAAATTGCTGCAAGAAAAATAAAAAGTGTGCTTCTGATAAGAGCGGGTGGATTTTTTTCTTACTTTCCGAACGTCAAGGGAATGAGTTGAAGACGAATGTTTCCGTCGTTTGCCAGCAAAGAAAGTAAAAAAAAATAATTAAATATGTATATTTAGCATAAAAAACGTATTGATTATCTTTCATTTTCCAGTTAATTACGAAAAAAACACAACGCTCGACAAATGAAAAAAAAGGGAAAAAGTTACGTGCCTGGAGACTGAGATGGCAACGTCGTCGTCGTCGGAGCTTGTAAATATTTTAAAGAAAGGGGAAACAACATTAAAATAGATTTTATGTGATGGGCAGTAAATATAAGTGGGTGGCTAGTACGACACACAATTTATTTGCTTAGAGTTTTAGAAGAGACGCACACGCATGATTTTCATGATATGATAGGGGTTCAAATGGAAAAGACACAACATCTCATGTGAATTTTCCACTGATAGTAATGCGATATTTGACAACGAAAATTTATTCGCATGTGTGTTGCAGAGGGAGCATTTTCAAAAGCGAAAGGGATGAGGAATTTACATTAAAAGTACGGTGGACACAAAAGTTGTTGCTGTTATCAAAAGTAGAGAGAACGATATCTTATTACCGGTTTTTTTGGACGATGTATCGTTGTTGTAACAGAAGCGAATTTTTAATAACTTGCATGGATAAAGGGGTCATTCGATCAAAATATTTGACAAAAAGGCAAGTGCAATTATAAGAAATGTTTCACTTTATTTTGATGGACTTTCTAAGCTCATTGATTCTAAGAGAAATTTTTTCCCTAATTTTTAAATAATTTTGTGAAAAATAAATATTTCACGCAAAAGTTTAATTTTTTTTTTACAAAATTCTTCAAAAACTTTAAAACTTGAAATATAATGTAATTAGGTATGAAATGAAACTTTTTCATTTTATATAAATCCTTCCATGCATTATTCGAAAAGAGTTTCTAAATCTGATATACTTTAAAAACTCCTTTTGCAAAGTAGAATTTGAGCGATCACATTTCAAAATGTAGATAGATTTTAAAGTCCGACTTTATAAAGAAGTTCAATTTTCTATATAAGAAAATAACAAAAGGCTTTTACTGTACAGAAAATTGATGTATTCTAATACCATCTCATCATATTTGTGGATGCGTTCGAGCACGTCTTCTGGTATTCCAAAGCAAATTTTTTGAAAATCGTCGTGAATGTTTTCTTTTGGCGTTCCCGATATTTTAAGTTTAGTTTTGGACATCTTTAGCCGTTGATGTTCTTAGATTCTATAAGATCCTTATGCATGCTGGAGGATTCTGAACATTACTAATGCAAGTGATGCCTGCTTTTCTTCTAGAAGCGAACGAGTCGCTGAACTTCCCAGTTCACTCTCGCAGTCTAAATTTTCGTAAAAGACTATTTCTATTCATTTATTGGTTATTATTATCTGTTTTGTGTCATTTTGTACCCAGGGTTTATGAATTTTCTTTGTAAGACCAACGTTGTTGTTGTTGAAGCGACCAATTTACCCTGATTCCGTTTCTAGGCCCAGGAAGATAGCTGCTTTTACAAGGTTTTCCCATAAGTCTCTGGTTGTCAGATTTGTAGGCTGTCTAGGACACTCGAGAAGATGTGCCAAGTCGTAGGGGGGAGGTGTTGCAATTAGGACAAGTATCGGCTATTTCTGGATTGAGTCGGCGATAATACACTTATTTGCGGGATTCCTTGTTTCATTTTTCTTCGGCTAGAGACTGACCTTCTAAACTCTGACGTAGAGTTAGACCATCGTAGCAAATATCGCTGAACCTGTTGATGGGACTTAAACAACTACATGATTTTTTTATCGCCATAACTCAAGTTTTGCTTCAAGAATCTCCTCAAAATTTTCTGAAAAGTCTATAAAAGATTTAAAAGAAAAAAATGAATTAGTAAATTTGAAGAAAAATTAAGAAATATTCTAAAATATGGCAAATAAGCGTTCTGGATAGAACGAAATGTACGGGTCCTTAAGTTAAAACAAAATAATTTCGTTCCACAAGTTTTAAATTTTGACCAAAAAATAAATTTAAAACCAGTTTTTGTATATTTTTACCCTCAAAAATGAAGAAATATCCATTATCGAGATATCGAGACTTGTAGACGAGATGCAACGTGAAACATTTTTGATAATTGTAAATCCTTGCCTAATAATATTGAAAAGACCGAATTTTTGCTCAAAGTAACAAAAGAAAATTCCATGCTTTTCTCTTCGCAACAAAAGCTCTCCATAAAGACTGAAAAACACATATTTTACATAAAATTGTATAATAAATCATATGACTACATGCTTATCTACAAATGTTACCCAAAAAATAATATATAAAGAGTCTCGTAATAATAATAAAAATAACCAGCTACGACTGCCTTAGTCCGTTTGCTGCCAAACAAGCAAGCCAGTCGTATAACTACTTTTACTTTCTAAAAAAAAAGTTTTGAAATTTTTGGACATTTGCATTATAATGTATGTCATGCCTCTACGTTTGTGCCGTTCGTTTCGAGTTACTAATATATAGCTGGCTGGTTGTTTGCTTCATTATAAATTTAATAAAATATAATATAATTTTTTTTATTTGATTTAGACAAATATGCAGAAGAAGAAAAATAAAACGAGAGAAACATGTTGAATAATGGATAAAATTGGGTCTGTTTTTATGTAAAATTGTAATGTAAATGTGTGTTGTTACAAACAAAAGAAGGTTTGCTGTTGGAAAATTTAGATAATAATAAAAGTAGTTCTTACATACACACGCACGGCCTTTTTCATAATTGAAATTTTAGTTAAATCAATTTATCTTAATTATGGACTGACATAACTTTAATACATGTTACATTTATGGGATTTTCGGAACGTTGTTAAAGTTTTTCAACTATCATGACATGACGTTGGTGGATTTTAGTTAAAAGGGATTAGAGGAGTGTGAGATGGATTCATGTTAATCGATGGAGTGGAATGGTTATCTTTAATTTTGCTCATTAAATGAATTAAAAGTTTTTTTTTTTTGAAAATGAATTAAAATTTGTAGATCGATATTAAACATTTTACTTAAATTAAAATAACTTTTATTCAATTTTTATCAGAAGCTTTATATTCAATTTTTATATTTATTTATTTCAGATTTTTTTAGTATTTCAATTTTATATTTAATTTTATTATTCTTTATTTTAATTTTTTTAATTTTTTTTTAAAATTCAGAAAAACTACAATTTGATATACCTAAATAGAGAACACTTGATTTTCTCGATAACATTTTTTTTGGTAAGCAAAATGAACTAAAAATTCTATTTTATTCTATGTTGTTTTAAAAAAAAATAATAATAAATAAATAATTAATTAAAATATTATCAAATGAAAATATGTTTTAAGAAATTTAAATTAAAATACAAAAATTATATTTTTTTTAATTATTAAAATTATTTTTTAAAATTATTATTTTTTATGTAACAAAATTTATTTTATTGTTAATTATTTATAATTTATTTTTTTAATTATTTAATATTGTCTATTAAAAAATATTTTATTTAATTTTGATTTATAAAAAATCAGTTTTGAAAAATTTGTATTTTTAAAAATTTATAAAATTTAATTCAATCGATTTTCACATTTTTTTTCATGAAAATCAAAAAAAAATCCATAATTCAGTAATAAAGTTCAATTGATGAACTCTTTTTACATTTCAATTGTTCGCAAAAAAAAAAGAAAATTTATAACAATTGAGAAGTTGAAAGAATTCAGAAGCACAAAGAAAATTAAACGAGAAAAATTGTCTTTTGATAAATAAATCACCATCCCACACAAACACAAAAAAATCGTCCCTTTCCACTTTTTTTTTTGCTTCTTGATGAACCAAGACTAGAGTGTATCATTATTCCCGTTGTGCTGATTTGAATGTTTGGTGATTTGTGTAAAAAATCACTCTAACTCGTTGTCGTCTATAAAAGTCCGCTACGACGTTTCGCCTATTGTTTGTTGTTTCGAAATTGAATTTTCATTTGAAATGAATCAATTGAATTGTACACAAGAATTCCATTTAAGTTTTAACCCTTTTTTTATTTATAAAATAAAATCAATTCTTTTTTTTTCGTATTCTTCTTTTTGTCAGAGAAATTTCGTCTTCTGTGTCATCTTCGATTTACTTTCACTTCATTTCCACGGCTGCTGCTGCTGTTTTGTTTTTATTTTTATTATTTCGTGTCTCTGTCGTCGTCGTCGTTACGATATGCTCGTGTCCTCCTACTTTTTTCTGTTTTATCAGAAAATTGTAACTTTTTTATAAAAAAAATCGTGAACGACACGAGGACATTTCAAATGAGGCAAAAACGGGGTGGACTTTTTCTTTTATTCCATTCCAGTGCTGCGTCTTGTCTTTCGTTTTTTTTTTAAGAATAAAACATCCTTCATTATTTATACACTTTCGCTTTTGACACACGATAATTTTCGTAGCAAAAGGGAGAGTGAGTGTAGAAGGAGGAAAAAAAAGAAGAAGAAAGTTTGAAAGAAAGAGTTCAATTTCTAATTTAAAAAATTTTCTTTATATTTTTCCCAACGTACACGCGCACAAACTTATTTCTTCTTTTTTTTCGCGTCGTCTTCTTCTTTTTTTTTCTTTTATTTTATTATAAGATTTCAATTAAAAAATAATAAATTAGAGTGGAATGAGTGGAAAAAAGTATGGAAATTACTTCGAGGCGAGTTTGCCTTCCGCCCACTCTTTAACTCTTTTTGCTGTGAAAAAAAGGGGTGGAAAAAAATTATTATTTATAAGAAGACTCTTCTTGAGTACTTAATCAATATAGTTGTTGTTGTTGTATTTATTAAAAAGTATTTTATATTTATAAAAAAAAAATATTTGCCGTGTACGCAGAAAAAAATGTTTTTAATTGCGCTTTTTAATTTTTTGTCTGATGTTTTTATGCTCGTTTGATAAAATTTATATAAAAAAAATCCTTATCATGCCGAAAAAAAAGTTTCAGAAAAAAAGGGGAATGATGATAAAAATTATATATTTTTAATTTCTGGCAACAAACACTCCAACAACAAGAAAAAAAGTGAAAATAATGGACGTTGAATGAGAAATTAGGCAGGATGTTCGAGGGTTGCAGGGAGGAGTGAGCGGGTTGACCTTCATTCAACCTATAATTTTGATGTTAATTTTGCTTAATTTTTCTTTTAATGGACGAAAAATTCCGTTTAACGTCGTTTATCGTCTTATCAAAGCTATTTTTTTTATTTTTTAAAAGAAAATGTGGAGTCATCGTTTAATTTTTTTCTTGAATTTTCCTCTGAATAGTTAAATAAATTGATAATAGATGAGTCTTGATTCTTTTTGTCTTGAAAAAATTGAGCTTTAAAATTAAATTTTTATAAACATTGATGAATTTTTAATAATTGGTCGAATAATAACTATACGTCAGAATAAGCCATAAAAAAGAAATTAACAAGTTTTATTTAAAAAAAATGTTTTTTAAACTTATCAAAAAAAAATTATAATTAAAATTTTCAAACATTTTTTGATAAAAAATCTTAAAAATTAAAATTTTATCTAATTTATATTTTCCTTCTTCTTTGCTTTTATTAAAATTTTTCGTCTTAAAACTACACAATTTCTGTCTTGGTTTCAATTAATTAATTAATTGGTCCAAGGTTAGCATTATTATTCTGGAAGGACCTCAGTCTTCGCCTCGGCTCTTGTCGCTGTCGCTGTTCGTCTTCCGTGAGCCCATACAGTTCCATTTAATTTTTATTTTTTTTTTACCGGGAATTTCCCAAAAATTAAATGTAATTATATGTGCTATAAAATATATTTTTTTTCTTAATAAAAAAAATAAGAAAAAAATTATTTTTATGAGTTTGAAACCGAAAAAAAAATTAAATATAAATATTTTTATTGCTCGTAAAGAGTAAAGTAAAATTAAATTTTATTAACTTTTTAAATTTTATAAAATATATTAAAAAAAATAAAAATAAATAGAACTTAACTTCACGAACAATTAAAATATTTTTATTTGAACTTTTTTTGATTTGAAACTCTATTAAAAATATTTTTAAAATTTAAAATAAAATTAAAAATATTAACAAGACTTTCATTAAATTTTATTTTTTTTTACCAGTTTTAATTGAAGTATTGAAATAATTTTTTTTTATTTAGATATCCGTTAAATTTTCATTATTCCAAAGGTCAACTAAGACTTCATTGACCTTTACCAGCCTTTTAATTTTTTTATAATTTTTATTTTTACCTGAATTGTCATTTTTAACGTCTTTCTCGCGATTCCCGTTTCATAGACTAATTGCCGGCATGCCATCACCAGAAACATTTATTGAGTTGTTATGTTTTGCAAAGGTCACAAATTCATTGACCTTTACACACTTTTAATTTTTTTATAATTTTTATTTTTACCTGAATTGTCATTTTTAACGTCTTTCTCGCGATTCCCGTTTCATAGACTAATTGCCGGCATGCCATCACCAGAAACATTTATTGAGTTGTTATGTTTTTATTTGTTTCACACACAAACACGCATAAAACAACATTTTTATGCAGAAAACTGGCGACCCAGACCCATATCTCTCCTTTTCTCTCTCTGTCTTCGGCGGTAAAAAAGCGGTACAAACACATAATAATTTTCGGTTGTTGGGTCGTCGTATCCCTTAATTTTTAGTTGTTGGGTTCTCTATCTAGACATCCAGACAACATAACTCAAAAAAAAAATTGTATGTGTAGAAAAGAGTGTAATAAAATTTATATTTTTTTTTTGTGTGCAAATCCATAAGTTGGAAGGAAAGGCAAAAAAAATCCTTAAATCGTAAAAGTGTGCTAAACAAATTAAAATAAATGACCGTTGACCAGGTCAGGGATGATGTTGATGATGATTTCCTTTTGTGACTTGACCCTTTTTCTTTAAATTTTTTACTTGAGAAAATAATTTTTTTAAAATGATAATTTTTTAAAGTGAAAAAAAAACGAAGGAAAAAATTGTGCCAATCAAAGTTGATGGAAGTAGTGATGAATTTTTAATGTTTGCAACGCTCTCGAATGTTTTATTTTTAATTTTTTTCCTTTTTAAGAGAAATCATTAATTTTTTGCTGCTAATAAGTCAGAGTTTTTCGTGTTTTTATTTTTTTCGTCGTTTTTCTCGTGTTTCCTTGTCGACATAAATACTAAATGAATGCTTAATTCATGAATGCTGTACATTTTTATTTACCTGTCATGCTGCTTTTATGCCATTAATTGTCTCTCGCATCGAAATTATTTTTATTTGCTGCTCTCTTGTACTTTTTTCTGCCAGCTCCTTACCCTTCCTCACGCTAAATGAACACCCACTATTTAGTGTGCGTCTGTAGATGTAAAATATAATTTTTTCTCGCACTTATTTCCTCTTGTGTTTTTTTTTTCGTCGTCGTCGTGCTGCTCGACAAACATTAATTTTTATACATTATTCAGAATGTTGTTATCTTTTGCACATAAACACACGCGAATGAACATGAAAACGTACTTCGTTGCGTGCACGCAGCAGCAGCATCATCATGGAAATGTTAAAAGTATATTTTATAATTAAAGCTTCGTTAACCTATTTAAAAATTCTGTGTACAACAAGAGAAAAAAATTGTATGACACCCCATGGCAGCGAGTACAGAGGAAATTTTCCGTTCGTTATTTTTTCCTTTCACTTTTTTTTTATTTTTTTTAAACATTGACGCTACATTCATCTACACATTTATCTTATTTTTGCTGCTACATTTCACTTTTTCTTTAATTTTTTACACAATTTTAGAGGGTGACCAAAATTTTGTAAAAGAAAAATGCAGGAAATGTCATTTATAGATAAGATGTGAAAAATGTTTAAATTGACAAATGTTGATAAAAATCGTAAGTAAATTTTATTTTATTTTTTTTTTATTTTAAAATTTGTTTAATAAAATTTATTTTGTTTCATTGGAAATAAATTTAAAATAATTAAAAATAAAAATAAAATAAAAATAAAATTAAAAATAAATTTCGCAAAGATTTAAAAAATTTTAGAATACTTTTTGAGTTGTAAAAATTAAAAAAAATTAATAAAATTTTTATAATTTAAAAAAATATTATTTAAATAATTTATATTTGATTAAAGAAATTAATTAATAAAAATATATTTAAAAAATTACCAGAAAATTATTAAAAAATTTTTATTGTTTTTTATTAAAAAAAAATAAAAAAATTAATTTAGTTTAAAAAAATCAGAAAAAATATTAAAAATTTAAATTTTAAATATTAAAAATAAAAATAAATTAAAAAATTAGAAATAATAAAATTAAATAATAATAATTCAGTGAAGTACTAAATTAAAAAAGTTTAAAATTAATTAATTAAGTAAAATTCACTTTAAGATTTTTTTTTAAAATATTATTTTTTAATAATATAATATAAATACTATTTATTATTAATAAATAAATTTAATTTAAAAAAAAAATATTAAAAAATCTGAATTTCTTTTGAATATAAAAGCAAAAATAATTTCTTTTTATTTTTAAAAATTATTATTTTTAAAAAACAAAGATAGAAAATTATAAAAACTTATTATTTTTTATTTTAAAAATTTTTGAAATATATTTTTTTTTAATTTTTCATCCCTAATTTTACGAACTTCGCCATAATTTTGGTATCACTCTATTCCTCACACTCCTTAGCGCACACAGAATGACGCTACTTTCGCTTTTTAATTATATACCTAATTGTTTATGTACTTGTTGTTATATTTTACGACAACGATTCCCAAAAATATATGTATGAAAAAAATGTTCGCTACAGGAACGCGGCGCGGCGATTGTGATCATCATCGGGCAATTCATGTCTCCATTTTTTCCGCTGTAATTTTTGTAACAGCCAGGAACTTTAAAGGGGGTGAGTTTGGAACATTTCTTCTTACACAATAAGTAATTTATGAAAAAAAGAGAAGAAAAAAAACGAAAAACAGTGTGCGACGCGAAAATGTCACGTTTAAAATAATAATCTTGGAGAAAAAAAGAAAGAAATAACAATTGACGTAATTTTACATGGTTTGATGTTTCTTTAATGGAGACAGTAACATTTTTCAGCGAGCAGCGCGTATTTTATGTCCAAGGAACAGACAAGATGAGTTTTAATGATAATAACATAATTAAAGTTGGAATTGAGTTTTTAAATGGAATTTTTTTCATTTCGTCTCTTTTTTTCAGTAAATTTAAGTGGTTTGGTCATTCGATACTCGGGACAGTAATTGAAAAGTTATTACACCGCATGCCACGTAGGAGACACACATGAAAGAGATAAATTTAGACAATCAGCTTTTCGGTTGATTTCTAATGTAATGGACGACCTGTCCTGACGAATTTAATAGACTCAATTCTTTTTCAATGATGAGAAAATCAACCTTTTTCATTATTTTACTTTTTTTTAACAAAATTATTTCCACGTATTTATTTCTGGGCACGTAAACCATAAGTAATAAGGATAATAAGCTTTTAATATTATTAGAGCGAAGAAAAAAGGATTCATAGCGACGAATGAGTGGGTGAGTCGCTTTTTCATTAAACTTTTTTATATTTATTTATTTTTGATCGAAAATTTTATTTTTTTTTACTCTATGAAAAATTGCAATTTTACGAAAAATGTAGCCAAGAAAAAAAAGTTAAAAATTAAAAATTATTATTTTGAGGTAAATTTATTATTTTATTATTTTTAAAAATATTTCTGCTTTTATAAAAATTTCATTTTTTTTATTTTAATTTTTTTTTTGTGAAATTAATTTTTTGAAATAAAATTTAAAAATTTTTCTTATAATTATTTTAAATAGAATTCAATTTTTTCTTATTTTTTTTAATACTTGATTCATAAAAGCTTTTTTATTTATTTTTTTTTTTAAATATTCATTTAATTTTTATTTTAGAAAATTATTTTTTACATCTTGAAAAAAAAAATGATTTTCTCAAAATTATAGAAGATCAATTAATTAATTAATATTTAATTAATTTTTTATTATTAAAATTTAATTATTTCTTTAAATTTTATGATTTTTGTAATACTTTTCTTTGAATTTCTTTTAAAAAAAATTTAATTTAAAGGATTTAATTTAAATTTAATTTGATTAATAAAAAATTAAGAAAAAAATGAATTCTATTTAAAATAATTATAAGAAAAATTTTTAAATTTTATTTCAAAAAATAAATTTCACAAAAAAAATCAAAATTAAAAAAAAAATAAAATTTTTATAAAAGCAGAAATATTTTTAAAAATAAAAAAAAATCGAGGGAAAACTTTAAGATAAAAATAATTTTTAAATAAATATTTTTCTATTTTAACCTTAATTCAACAAACATCAAAAATATCACTCAATTGATGATATTTAATTCTATTAAAAACTAACACCTCACAATTTTCACATTTCTTTAAGTAATTGAATCAACCTCAAAACCACTGAAATTTATTTCTGCGGCAACCAGCAGCTTACTTGATTAAATTCACTTTATTTTTCAATTTTCATCACCTTCACTTTAAAAATATTCCGTAAGTTTTCCTCCCTTTTATTTTGCTTCTTGCTACAGAAACACATGAAAAAGTGCGAAAATTCTTGCTAATCATTCATCTAAACATTTTATAATTATTTCATACGAAAATATGTTAAACAAGGATAAAATTTGTTCTTGTTCCCGTTTTGTTCTCGCATGATGCAGTGAAACATGAGCTTACGAGCGGAACAAGATAAATTTACAAAATTAACGTGTGAAGGTGGAAAATTTACTTTTAACTGTGTAAAATATTATGTTACAACTTTTTAAAGTTTTATCCCTTCCTCGTCATTTACGCATGAGACTTAATTAACTTCCTCGGTGAGTAATCATTATTAATAAATTTTGAATAAATAAATTTATTATTGGAGGAAGTTGTTGTAGTGTAAAAATATTATCAAACGAAAATTTATCCGAAAAATAGTTTTTTCAAGTCATTTAATGAGCAAATTGATAAACACCCCGAAGGAAACATGAAAAGGATTTAAAACGTCGTTAATGGACATTAATTGAGTGAAATGAAAAATGTAAACAAAAATCTTTAAAATTTTCCCCAAATTGGCTTTATCAATTGCGCTTGAGAGCGCGTTCCGAACGATAAATTGCCTCGCTTGTGGATAATCAAATATTTGCTTATCTCGCTCATGTATGTTTGTCTCGCGCGCATTTTTCTTTTCTTCTTACGTTTTATTACGCATCACAAACACCGAGGAGAGAGCTTGAATGATGATGATAAAGGTGCCCATTTTTCGTCGGAAAATTGCCCTCCTTTTCGCATTATTATTTTATTTTTTTTTATTTTTGTATTTCACATCAAAGTACAGTCACATGTGCTGGAAAATGCTATTTGTCAAACGAAATTCTTCAAATAATCCAAATATTGACTCAAAAATGTGTGTTTGTTCTCAAGTACTTTGAAAAATATTTGTCAGCAGTTAGACATGTGAAAGGCAGTTTGTCGCACGAAAAATGTAAATTTCTCGAAAATTTCAAGTGTTGCTAAAAAAAATCGTTTGTATGTTGTAAATAGCTTGGGTGGTCGAAAATTGGGGTGGCCTTCGCATGTACTGTAAAAAATTGGGGTTTTGCAAGTTTGAAAATTTGTGAAAAATGGTGCGAGATAAAAATTTAAAAATTAGGAAAATTTATGAGATTAAAAGGATTTTTCTCAAAATAGGCAAAAATGTGTTGAAATGTATAAAAAAATTAATTTTAATGAAAAATTTCTTAAAATTTAAAAAATAAATTCCTATCAAAAAATTTTTTTAATATTTTTTTAAACAAAAAGCAGTTGTCGTAAAAAAAAATATTAATTTATAAAAAAATTTATCTAAAATATTTTCTTTAAAAACTATAATTTTTTGTAGAATTATATTCAATATTGGTCAAAAGTAAATTAATTAAAATTTATTTTTTGTACCTAAATTTTCTGAAATTATTCATAAAAAATTATTTTCAGACAATAATAAAATTCATAATAATTTATTTTATTTTATAAATTTGTTTAAAAAAAAAAAATATTAAAAAAAAAATTACTGAAAACAATGCAAAATTTGAAGATTTTTATTTTTAATAACTTAAATTTTAATTTGAGTAAAATTAAATTGAAACTTCGCCAATTATTACTCTTGATCACAGTTTTATAAAATTATTTAATTAAAATTTTTATTATTTTTGTTTACAATTAAAAAAAAATAATTAAATAAAATTGAATAATTTAATAAAAAATTAATTTTAATTTTTAAATTAAAAAAAATAATTATTTAAATAAAATTTAATTAATTTTCAAAATAACTGAATTTTAATTTATTTTTTATTAGTTTTTTTAAATTAATTATAATTAGTTCAATTATTTAAAAAAAAAATAATTAAATTTAATTATTCAATTAAAATTAATTTTTGATTGAATAAATTTTAATTTTTAAATTAAAAAAACTCTACTATTTTTTTTATAAAATTCTATATTAAAAAAAATTAAAAGCTGAAAAATAATAAAAAACAAAAAAAAATGTTTTCATGTCTCGCAAAATTTTTGTCTATCGAAACAACAAATTTTTACAGAATATCTGGCGAGTGAGCGACTAACTCACATCACATGTGAAGCACTTCTTTTTAAGTAGCACTGACATACATTATTATTATCTGCAATGGTCCAGTGTGTGTACGCACGAGAAAAAAAAACATAATAAATATGTAGATTTTCCATCGTACGAGTTTTTCAGGGTATCAAAAAGCAAACAACTCGCATACGAGAGACGTTCGTTATGTAAAATTCGTAATGTAAAGGTATTTCTCCATCTCGAGGCACACACACACACACACACACAGGGAAGAAGTGCGTGGTGGTGGCTATCGATCGGTCAGCAGCTTAAATTTTCCGTTGAAAAGGGGGAAGAAAACTTTGTGCGCACAGCATCGCATGCAAATGTAATGTCCAGTGCGTGCCCATAACACGCCAGAGGGATGAGAGATGTTTGTTATGTATTCTTTAAACAATCCAATTTGTGCACGACGCACATGTGACGAAGCTCTTATCTCGTTCTTGGGGCCGTCCGCACACACAAACGCCACGCACTCGCTCGTATTAAATTTAACTTTCAAATAAAATAAATTTGAAAATGTTTGGCAAACATTGTGACCGGAGCGATGATATATGACCAAAACATATTGTGTGTCCAGCTCTCGTTACGTGGATGGATGGCGTTGTTACTTGAAGATGAATAATGGGAAAATTCTCTCAAGTTACGCAAGTGGATAAATAAACGAAACTCGACACACACACAAGAACACACGAGTAATTGAATCTGGGCTCGAGAATAAAATTTTATATTGCTTTCGATAGTGATAAAAAGAGAAACTTTTCTTCTGTGGGAGGAAGGAGTTCGTATGCAAATAAAAAGGATTTGAATTGAAGGTCGAGTAAATATCAAATTTTAATGAAACACTAGTCACAAACAGGACAGTAATAAAATATTGAGAGGGAGATAGTAAAGAAAGGTGCAAACAATAAATTTCCTTGGTCGACAATGTCCTGTGCGGAGGAATGTTAATATTTTATTTATTTTTTTGGTCACTTGTGATTTAGAATAAAATATTACTTTGAACTATGTCGAGATTTAAAATGAAAAAAAAATTGTTGTATTTCTATTTTTTCGTTTCTAAATTTGACTGAAATATTTTTTTATTGTTTTCATAAAAAAAACCGACATTCTTAAGTTTTATATCTAGTGTTAAAAAATAGGTATTGAAAAAAAAATACTGAAAAAATTGAGAGAAAAATCATTTCATTTATTTTAATTTATTAATTTTTAAAAAATTAAGTAAAATTATTAAATAAAATTTTTAATTAAAAAAAAATTAATTTAGAAAAAAATTAAAAAGTTTTTAACTAAAAATTTGAGGTCAAAATATGCTTTCAAGTAATAATAATTAAATATATACCGTAATGTAGATAATTCTTATGGAAAAATAAATTGCGTTCTATTAACGAAAATAGGTTTTAAAATTCGATCTATTAACATTTTAACATAAAATTTTCGAATATTTATGAAATTTCGATTTTTTTCAATATTTTTAAGTAAATTTTTGAGAAATAATTATTTTGACAAATCTTTATTAATTTATTTAATGATTTTACGAGGAATAATTTGAAAAATTTAATAAATAATTGCTAAAAAAAAAAGTCCAAAAATTAATGGAAAAATATTGTTCTATTAACTTCAAAATTGATGTTCCATTAATTATTAGTATTTTTTAAATTTGTAACGGTTTTTTTTTAATAAGAATTATCTACATTACGGTAATAAATAAATAATGATTTTCATTAATAATTTAAAAATTAATAAATAAAGGCAGAATTTTGATTAAAAATGTTAAATGAGAATTTTAATTTTATTTATTTATTTAATTTTTTATATTTTTAAAAATTTAATATCGCAATTCTAAAAAATATAAAAACAGTTGAGTTTTGGCTCTTTCTAACTTTTTAATTGGAGCTCCTGAGAAGCCAAAAAGAAATTTTAATTTTTAAATTTTTTGAAAATTCAAAAATTAAATTAAATAAAAAATGTTTGGAGAAATTTTGTTAAAATTTTGTTTTTAAAAATTTTCAATTGTATTTTTATTTTATGAGCTTTAATTGAATTTCTTTAAGATTACACTAATTTTTTTTGAATTCGGTCATTAATTTAAATTAAATTTTCATTTATTTAAATTAAAAAATTAAAGGCATGATTTAAAAATTTAATAATTTTAATTTTATTTATTTATTTAATTTTTAATTTGTTTAATATCGCTAAAAAATCTAACTTTTTAATTAAAAGAAATAAAATTAAATAAATAAATAAAAATAAAAATGTTTGGAGAAATTTTGTTAAAAAAATATTTTTAATTCTTATTTTTATTTTAAAATTTTAATTGAATTTTTTAAGATTACACAATTTTTTTTAAAAATTAAATTTTTAAATTAATTAATCATAATTTATTAATAATTAATTTAATTAATAATTAATAATTAATTTATTTAAATTAATTAAAATAATGTCCTTTTATATAAATATTTTAAATCTTATGGAAAAAAACAATTTTTAATTATTTTTTTTTACTCAGCATAAAATTGTCTGTCACCTTTACTTTTAATGCTAAAAACATTAAGTTTTTTAAATAAATTTAATATTTATTTAAATTCTTGAAAATTTGCTGAAAAAATATTAAAAAATATTAAATCAAAAAGAAATTGAAAATTTTTGATTTTTAAAAAACTAATTTGTTGTTAAGAAGTCTTCTATAAAATCCCTCCTCAAACCCACTTGAAACAAAACTTGACTTTTTCTCACTCCATTTTTTTTCTCAAAAATCTCTTCAATCATATCACTTTCATCAAACACTCGCATGAAACAGCGGGCAATTTTCGTTATACACACATCTTCATTTTTTTTCTTGATATTTTTGCATATATTGGACCTTTGAGTAACATGAGCTTCATTCCATTTAATAAATAACCTTCAGGGCATCTTTTCTCTCTATTTTATTCGCCGCTCTTTATGTTCACTTTTTTTTTTTTTTTGAATATTTGCTTTACTTTCGTAATCTAATCAAACTGAAACGTTCAAATCTCCTTCGTTCGTCTTATTTTTATTCCTTTATGCGAGCATTTACACCATCATCGTCGTCGTCGACATCGACGTCGTTCCTCTCATATTCTAATCATTCAAGCCGTTGATACACTTTGATGATATGAAATGGCGATTTATGTGCGTCGTACGGAAGACGAAAGTCGACATGCCCTTGCTTTTAGAGACGAGAAAAAAAAATAAAACGCTTTATGAAAAAATATAAACGGGGTAAGTGCAACGTGTAGAAAGTGATTGGAAGTGAGATTGAAATCTTGTAGAGATGAATATTTAAAAGATTTTTTCCTGAGGGAGTTGTAATGATGCCAGAGACATGCAAGAGGACGACAGCGAGAACGAAAAAATTCACTACCCCTTTTTATTTTTACATTTTTATCGTTTGCTGCAACGGATTATTTCTGAGCTCTCGGAAGATTTGTGATTAGAGACTTCAATTGTTCCAGAATTTTTACTTCTCCGATATCAAGTTGGAAAATTTTAAATATTCGAGTATTAAAATTTGAGTTTCTCTGGAAATTGTTTTTAACAAGTTTGATTAAATTTTCACACAAAATCCAACATAAGACTTTTTTGACCAAATATTAAAAAGAATTTAAAAGATTTCCACAAATTTTAAAATTTGAAGCGAAAATATTATTTAATTTTATTTTTTTTTTTTAATGAAAATTTTAAAATTGTTCACTTATGTAATTTAATTTTCAAAAAAGTTGATTTTTGGTAAAAAAAAAAAATTAAGTTAAGTCAAAAATTTCATGAATTTTTGAAAAACCTGAGAAGGTATCAGAAAAACTAAAATTTTAGTTTTAAACAATTAAAAATGATAAAATTTAAAAAAAAATTATATTTATAAAAAAAAATATTTTTTATTGGATTTATTTTTTTAAATTTATTATTTTTAATATTTATTAATAATATTTAATTATTTTTTTAATTTAAAATTTTTATTTAAAAATAATTTAATATTTTTTTTATTTATTAATTAATTAAATAATTTTTTAAAAAATTGCGAATTTAAATTTAAAAGAATAAGAATTTTTTTTGAACATTTTTTGTTTAAAATATCACATTTTATAACAATTTTAAATTAAAAAATTATTTGACCTTCAAATTTTTAATTGCAAAATTATTTTAAATTTTTTACAGAACTTCCTGAATCGAAATTTTTAGTAATTTCTGGTGATCTAGTTCTTCACAATGACCAAGAAATCGGATTTTCAGTCCCAGTCGTGCTTTTGAACATTTAATTGTAGATGAAAATTCCTGGATGATGCAACGACGAAGGAGATTTATTTAGAGATAAACATAAAATTTAACTTTGAAAGCCGCCCACAGAAACTTTTCTGCTGGTTTAATCATCACTTTCTTAATGTCTCTTTTTGCCGAAAGTAAAACTACTCCAAAACTATTATCGTCGTTATAACAATTACTATTATTACCGCATGTCTTTTATTGTTCCCCACATTCCGTGAACGGAGCAGCAGCTTGTTAAATATTATTATTATGATGATGACGATGATGCCGACTCACACGAAATGCGAAGAAAAGTTGTAGTTGTAAGTATAATTGAGCAGCGAGTCTTCTTTGATAAACTTTATACTTTCACATTAGGTTTTGTTCAAATATTCCGCCCTTCTTTCGTCCTTTTTAACCATCATCAGATTTCCATAAAATAGAAAATGAAAATGATAATGATGAAGACACACACACACACACACAGGACACACATCAAAAGGAATATAAAATAGTCCAAATTTTGAGAGAGATAAAATTCCGACCGTGATGTCGTTTCCGCACGATTTGTACATCACAATCACCACTCGGCGTCGTCGTCTTTTTCGTTGGTCGTAACAATGATTGGGACATACCTTACCGAACGAACGTGAATTCAATCAGTGTGCTGATGAGGAAAAAAAGTGTTTTTAAATTCAACATCTTATTCATATCCTCTGATTAAGATCGACATGGCACACAATCAAGAAAGGGTTGGTTGGCGGAATTTAAAAAAAAATGTTGATGAGTGAAATGTTTGTTTTTGAGGAGGAATTTGATTGAATGCGATGACAAGTTGACAAACATATGAAAACCACTATTTTTTACCGCATTTCAAATTTATTGTGAAAAAATGTGGTTTCCGTATATTTTTTTTAATCGTCTAATTTTGTGGAAAATCTTTTGTGGAGAAAATTTACTACATGAATTTATTTAAAAATATAAATTTTCTTTATTTTTTTACATAAAAAATTAATTTTAACTAAAAAATTAAAATAAATAAAAAAAGAAAAAAAAAATAAAAAAAAAAATAAAAATTTATTTAAATACATTTTTTTAGATTTTTTGTTTTTTTTTTTAAGAAAAAAATTAAGTAGAATTTTCATTTGTAAAATTCTTAAATTTTTAAAATATATGTCACTCAATTTATCATTTTTAATTTTAAGCTAAAAATTTAGAAAAAAAAATTTGTAACGCTTATAGCTTCAAGAATTCAAATTTTGCTTCAAGAATTACTTTGGAAATTTTTGTAGCGTATCAAAATTAGCTACGAGAAGGTTTATTTCGATGATTTCGACAAAAAATTAATTTAATTACTTTTTATTCAATAAATGATCCTTAGAGTACAAAAAATCAATTTTCAATGGAAAAAAATTATTTTTATTTTTCATTTTATTTTTTTTAAATTAATTTTTTTATAAAATTTTTAATTTATTTACATTTTATTTATTTATTTATTTACATGTTTAAATGAATTCGTCATTGTGAAGACATTACATTTATTCTTTTTATTCAATGTGTAGCTTTTTTTTATTTCGCAAATTGAAAAAAATTGCAATTTTCTTTTTTCTCGAGGTTCCGGAATTCTAAGCAATTCTTCCATGAAGGTATCATCTCCTTTGTTTGAATTTCCATCATTAATTTCAATTATGTCATCTTCCAGAATTTTTTTCCGCCATTTTGTTGCGATTTCTCAGCTGCATTTTAATAGATGTTCTTTGTAGGCTCATTTTAATAAATTCGTTAGACAAAATGTTTAGCTTTGTTTTTGAATGAAGTAAATAATTTGTTAAAAGTGCTTAAATTTATTTTAAATCAAATTTTCATTAGCAGAAAAACTTTAACTATATTCCTTTCAACGCCTACTTATTTACTTATTTTAATTTTATTTTTTTTTTTAAATTAATAATTTTTTTAGCAAAATTTTTATTTCTTCAAATTTTATTCTTTAATATTTTAATTATAAAAAAATTAATTATAAATTAAATATAAAAAGTGGAAGGTTTTAAGATTAATTATTTTCATTAATCGCAGTAATTTTACAAAAAAAATATTTAGGAAGTTAAATTTAATTAACTCAATTTATTTAAAATAATTTTTTGGCTTAATAAATTATTAAAAACAAAAATAAAAAAAACGTGAAAAAAACTGCTAAAGCTGGTCTTATAAGGAAATTTCCTTAAATTTAATAAAGATTAATTTTTAAATTTTAAATCTTATTTCTGCACTTACGTAAACGAATTCATCTTTAAAGCCAACAGATTTTTTTTCTTCTAAAAAATTCAAAAGAAGAGTAAAATCTTTAACTTTTTTTTTTATCTACAAATTCAACTTGACATCGTCCAAAAAAAATTTAAATTCCCTTATAAATATTTAACGTTCCATTCATCTCTCTTTTTAACTCCAATTCAAATCGAGTGCAGAGCACTTATCGACACACACAAAAAAACCTGCTTTTCGAAGGAAGTGAAAATGTGTCTGATGACAGAAAAAAAATCTTTTATTCGATCAGCAACGACATCAACGACGGAACACTATCATCTAATATTCCCCCTTTCCGTTCCATTCCTCTGCTTTGCTTTCTTTCACTTATTTTTTTTTTCGCTTGCATGTGTCGTCCTTTTCAATTTCTCGCATACAAAAGCACTTTTTCTTTCATTTCTATTCACTTTTCTTTTCGGTCCGAACAACAACAACAACAAAAAACATCGACGTTCATTCAATTATTATTTTCGCAACACTCGACGGATGGAGTTAAAATGTCATTTGGGAGAGTGTTTGAAGGCAATCTCGTCGAGGGAACGGGCAGGATGTTCAATTTTCTGTGTGTTTAGCGCGACAATTCACAAATATCTTATTGAATTGCAACGTCAATGAATGAGTTCAATAATTTCGCGTACGTGTTTGAAGAGGATTGAACTCTTTTTTTTTTCTTCGTGCCTTATGGGAGTCTTTTTGTCGTCGTGGAAAAGTACTACGGGCTTGTCAATTTTCGCAGAAAAAAAAATATTGAAAAATAAAGAAAAATACAAAAGAAAGGAAAAAAATAAAACAAATGAACCCTGATTTTAATTCTTTTGGCAGTTACTTTGTTTTGGGACTGTAAGCTAAAAGTCCATTCTCCACCTTTTCTTTGTATTTTTTTCTTTACTTTATTTTTTTGCCGTTCTTTGTGCTACCCTTTCCATCAATATTTATTCAATTTTTTATTATTTATCTATCGTTTTTCTTTACTTTTTTCTTTTACTTGCAGGACTGTTTGTTGCTCTCATCATCAATTTTAAGTTAATTTTTTGCAGCTTTTAACATTTTTTTTCTTTTACTGTAAAAAATTTGAGTTTCGCGCCATTAATAGCAAAAAAAAAATTATACGCGAATTATTTTAAAATTTTAATTAAATTATTTAATTATTAATTAAATTAATTAATTATTTAATTTAATTTTTAAATTTTAAAATTTTGATTAATTAAAATTAATTTAAATTATTTTTATTATTTAATATTTATTTTGAATTAATAAATTTTTTATTATTTTCAATAGTTTACATTTTTTTTACTTTTCATATTTTTAAAAATTATGCGATTAAAAATAATTAAAAAAAAAAAATACAAATAAATCAAAATTTGCAAAACTTTGTTAAATAGATAAATATCCATAATTTTTTTTTAACAAAAATGTTTGTTTTATTCAGTTTAAATTTCTTTAAAAAATAATTAAAAATTTCAATTTTTTTAATATAATAAAAAACAATATTGGGATGAATAAAAATGCCAAAAATTTTACTAAATTATTATTTTTATTCATTTATTCAATTTATTTAATTACTTAATTATTTTAATTTTAATTGTTATTTTATTAATTTATTTATTATTTTTAACTTCAAAATGAAATTTTTTTAATTTTAAAATTGTCTAAAAATTCCAAGAATTTTTTTTATAATTTAAAAAAATAATAAATATTCGATCTGGCACATTTAGTTAAAATTTATTGAAAAAAAAATTTAAAAATTATTAATTTCAAAGTACTGAAAAATTTATTTTTTTTTTTTGAACCAACTTTTAATTTTTAATCAAAATAATTTTTTATGCATTTTGTGTTCCTTCAATTTTATACAAGATTTTAAATGAGTTTTAATTAAAATCAATTATGAGAATTTCGAGAAAATATTTTATGATTTCACAAAAAATTCTTCTAAGCTTGACTTAAATAAAAAACATTTAAAATTAAAAAAAAATAACTTTGCCATAAAAATTAAAAAACGATGAGAAAAAATGTCTATTTTCTCGAAGATTTTTTAGATAAGCGAAACAAAAAATTTTCACAATGTATTAAAATGTTATTTTGATGATAACCGGGCGTAAAATTCCCCTTGACACTAATGAGAGATGATGAAAAACCTTCAATATTTACTCAAACTCTTTCAATGCAGATTAATTTTTTTTTTCTAAAAAAAGACAGATTTTCATCATAAGTCGAACCAATTTTTCGATTTCCGCTCGGATTTTTGATTGATGTCCGTTTTAAAAATTTGACAGGTAAATTTCCGCAAAAAACCCAACCGCAACTCAATCGTTTAATTTTTTTTTTTTTTTTTGCTAAAATCCAATTGACAGAACATCTCTCAGCATGTTCGTTTCACTTTTCAACAATCAATTTTTTTTTCGTTGTGATTTTCAAAGTTAGTCAAAGTCTTTCTTTTCCAGCACTTTGTTCCCTTTTGTCTTGCGATGCACCTTTGCAACATTTATCTCGTCTCATCGAGCGCCAAGCGAAAAAAAAACGGTTAAAAAAATTCCCTTGCGCTTCTTTAACTGATCATCACCATTCAATTTTACAAACAAAAGATGACACTAATCTTCTTCCTGATTACATTTGAGCGTGTATTTTGCATATCGCTTGATCGTTGAGAAAAAAAAAATTTTCTTGTAAACGTAACATCAACAGATCGCCCCTTGCATAAATTAAACATTCATTGAGTTTCGGGACGATCGAGAAAAAAATTTAATTTTAGAACGAAGACGAGGAAGACAAGACAATCTAATTTGCATATTAAATGTGGTGATACATCAAAACTATCCCCTTTTATGACTGTAAGCAAAGCACAAACACCGAGATCATGATCATCTTTTGCTTCCTCATCCCGGCGCCGAAGAAAAAAAAATGAAAAGTGAAAAATTTGATTCTCAAACGGTGAAGATGCAATTTGTTTTGCTTAATGTTGTTCCATTAATTATATGTTGTGATATGCAAGAAACGCATCGAGCAACGTGAGAAACGTTAGAAGATAATTAGACATCATCTTGCGATGTTGCAACGAGCAAAAAAAAAACATTTTTGATGTGAGTTTAAATGATTGTCATAACGAATGACAAAACACACAAATTATTTTTCAATTCTTCAATTGTTGGGACTTTTTTTCGGGAGACTTCCTGCTTTTAACAGATATTTTTATTGCTAACAAAAAAAAAGTTTTTTTATGATTTTTTTTTCTTGAATCCTGTTTAGGTATTCATTTATTTACATAAGTCAAGATATTTATCCCAAAAGAAAAAAATTGACACATTTTATTAAATTTATTCCTTTTTGATTTGGAATTGGGGTTTGTTTAAAGTTTTTTTTTTATTTTGCAATTATAAACAAAGAGAGGATTTTAAAGCCAAGAGGCATTAGAAGTTTATTTTTTTTTAAAGAAATATTTAAAAAAAAAATTAGTCAAGTTTGGTTCTAAGTTCTTAAAAAGTTTTTTTTTATAAAAATAAAATTAAAATAAATTATTATTGAATAAAAAAATTACATTTAATTTTAACAAAATTCTAAAAAATTAATTTAAATCAAAATTTATTATTTTTTTTATTTTATCAAATAAAATTTTTTATTAGTTTTTTTTAAATAAAAATATAAATTAAAATAAATAATTATTAAATAAAAATTTAAAAAAATAAATATAATAAAATTTAAAAATTTTTATTTAAATTAAAACTTTTAATTAAATTTTTATTTCAATTAAGAAAAAGTTTATTAAAAATGAAGAAAAAATTGGAAGAATAATTTTAATTTTTTTTTATTTATATAAAATATATTTATTTATTTATTTTATTTTTTATTTTATTTTATTTTTTTTTTTTGATATAAAAATAAATATTTTTGGAAATTTTTGATTATTTTAATATTTTATTTTAAAATATTGATAAATTATTCAGAGATACTTCTGATTGAGAATGGAAAAAATTGTTTTTATGCCGTTCAAATATTACAAATGAGAAATTTATAATATTAATTGCAAAAAAATGCAATTTAACCCCAAGAGATTTGATGTTTATTAAAAAATAATATATATTTTTGTTTTAATTTTATTTTTATTTATTTATTTATTTTTTGTTAAAAGAACAAAATAAGAAACATTTTTAAAAATGTTTTAAATGAAAAAAAAAATAATTTTGCTTTAATTTTTAAAAAATGTAATTTATCACTCAATTTAAAAATAAATAAAAAAAACTCACCAATTATCCCATTATTTGTCAATTTACGAAACCCAAACAATTAAAAAATCGATTCAAAAAAAATATTTTTTTTTCTGTCAATTGCGGTAAGGTAATTTAATTCCTTAAAAAGTCAAGAAGATTTTATCCCGAAAAAAATAATAATAAATAGGTAAATAAATAATTCTCAGGTAACCAAATTACCACAAAATTTACGATCATTTAATGCACTTTTAAACGATCGGTAATAAAATTATCTCCGAATTTATCTAGTAAATTACCATAAAAGTCATCTCTACATCTTCATCTCAACTTTCTTTTAATACCAAAATATTATAAGAGAAATAAAAATTTTATAATAAAAAGGATCAAAAATCATCATAAAAACTTCCTCTTCGCATAAACAAACTTTTTTTTGCAAAGGGATTTTTTTTCTTTCTTCCAAAATCATTAAGGGAGGATGATTTAGCAGGTTCACACTCTTCGTTGAATTGACGATCAATGCATCTATTGAATTTCTCTTTTATTTCTTGCTGCTCTCTATTCAAGCGATTCGCACCCTTGAAATTTTTTGCATCATCTTCCTTCCCATCGCTGGTTGAAAAGACGACCAACTGCCAAAAAAGTCGTTCGTTCGTTATTTCCTCGTTTCTTCGTGCACGGTTATTTAATTTTATTTTCTATCATCCTGAACAAAGGTAATTTATTTAGTTTTTAATAGTTTTGTGTGTTGTTGAAGATATTAGAGGAACGAAGCAGGAACGATCGTCATCGACATCATCATCATTATAAGGAGATTTGAGCGTGTACGAGGAACGTTGAAGGGAACAGAGACGAAGTGAAAGTAATTTATGTAGCAAAATAAAGGATGGAACTATGTTTTGTTAATGATTGTAGACGACGACTGTAGAGCAATTTTTTGAAGATCAAATCGACGTCGTCGTCGTACAGGACGAAAAATATAAAATTTTGTGTAGTTGTAATAATTTATAATACTCTATTTTGTTGTCTATCTTTAATAGTGTAACGAAGGTAATAAAGAATTTTTGAATGAGCACTAGTTGTAAACGATTTTGGATTCATATGAAATTTTACAAAGCTTCGTCTGAAAAAAGTTCCTAAAAAATTTTAGTTTTATCCAAAATGTGCACTGGGACAAAATTTTCAAAATGTGCAATGGGGCGAAAACTTTAAATGTATATTTTTTGAGAAAGTGCACATTTTGAACTTCAATCCCACTGCATATTTTGAAAATTTTGATCCCAGTTTATATTTTGTTTAATTTTTAGACCCATTGCGTATTTTAAATTTTTGTCCCAGTGCACATTTTGAATAAAAAATTTTTTAACAAAAAAATTTAATAATAATGCTTGTACTTACAAAAAATTTAAAATTATTTTATTTAAATGAAGTCCCTAAAACGACAGTTTTTGGTGAAATTTTTAAATAATTTTATTTAAAAAAAATTTTCAAAATTTCATCAAAAATTGTCGTTTTAGGGACTTTTAAATGTTTAAATTTAATTTTAATTTTTTTAATAAAAATTTTTAAAATAAAAAAAAATTCTAGAAATTTTGGTAAAAATTAATAAAATAGGCAAGATTTATTTTTTTATAATAGATATTTTAAATTTTTTAAACTTTTAAATAAAATAAAAATTTTAAAAATTTATAATTTAAATAAAATTTTTATTCATTAAAAATATTTAAAAAAATTAGTCAGAATTATTTTGTTAATATTTTATTAATGAAAGATGAAAATTAAAAAAAATTAAATAAAAAAAAAAAAATTTTAAATAATTAATTTTAATTAAATTAATTAAATAAAAATAAATTTTATAGTTATTAAAAATTAATATTAAATAATGAAAACTAAATAATTAATTTTAATATTTTTTAAATAAATTTTTATTTAATTTTTTTTAATGAATTTTACTCAAATTGAAAAGAAATTTTACAAAAAATTTTTAATTAATAAAAAAAAATTTAAATAAAAAAAATTAAATCCTTTCCAAATAAAACCTTATCAAATATCGCCGTTCATTAAGCCGCTCTTGCCCTCCAGCCAGATCCCATAAATCCTCGCGCAGTACTTTCAACTGCTCATGATCGGTAATAACAATAAATTCAACTACTCTCAAGACAAGAAAGATAACCGAAAACTTATATAATACTAATAACAATAATAATAATAATAAGGGCTCTTTTTCAATGCATGTCACACAAACACAGACACAAAACGTTCTCAGGTAGAAAATTTTCTCAAGAAGAGATTTTAAAGTTCGTACAAGGAACATCTCGCATCGACACAGAAATTTACGCAATAATATTAATAACATTGCATTAGAAAAACATTTTACACTCGAATCAAATCGGAGTCGTCATCATCATCATTAAACGTGTAACGAACGAACGGTACAGGGTCCTTCAAAAGATGCGTTGCTCTACAAATGCTTCGTACAAGGACACGGAATGCAACAATAAAGGGCAAAAAATTCTCTTTTTTATGTCATTTTTTTGTTATAATTTTTTTTTTTATTTTTTTTTCAATGCCAACACTTGAGTGTGCATCTCATGAAAGATAATTAGGATGAAAAAAATTTAAGTAACAAGTTGATTTTTTTTTCAGGGGATGCGAGATTTTTTAGAAAAATTCAATTAAAGCGCGAAAACTCATCTTTTTTATCAATAAAAAAATTAAAAAACGGACAAATAGAGTGTAAGGGTCAACAGGATTATCCCTTGATTACAACAAAAGCGTCCAGGTCATGTTTGTACAATGGATGACCGTTCAACTTACGACACAAAAAAAAAACACATCATGCGCATCAAAGTTCATCGAATAAACTAACATTTTAATAACAAAGACAAATTTTTATTGAGAACCCGAATAAAAAAAAATAAATCCCGAATTAATTTAAGTGTCCCGTTTACTGACCATCAAAATCACAGAGGAGGACAACTTTAATTGAAAATTTTACGGTGTGGTCAGATTTTGCCTTCAGGTCATCAAAACAGGAGCTCCTCGCAGGTAATAATAAATGATCATGAACTCGAAAACAGTCACTTTTAATTAAATTAAAAAAATAAATGTCCACTCGTACGGGATTAAATGGTAATTTTTCTCATCATCTAAGTGACCGATCATCAATCTTGACCCTTTTTCTTATTTTTAATTTTTTTTTCCTTGCAGATCACTTTAAGTGTTTTGTCCAATCTTGATGATTTTCTCTCGGAAATTATTCAAATTAACTCGTTTTTCGTGCCGGACTTTGCTTCATGGGTCAGTTAATTTGTTACAAGGGTCTCGCACATGCCTCGGGCGCATCACTTTTCATGTAAAATTGCCTTTAATGGTGATTTTATTGGTTGTTGCAATTAACGGACACACAAAAAGTCAAAGGAAAGGGTCAATAATGTCGAAAGGTGAAGGCTTAATGAAGTAAAATTCGATTCGGGATTTCTGCAGTGTCATGAACTAAACCCTTTTTTGATATAAAAATGAAGTTTTTTTTGGTAAATTATTACAATTTTTCTACTCTAATGAACTTTTTGTGAAATTTTGCGAGTCATTTATTTTTTTAGCGAAAATGTCACCTTTTGGATGCAACAAAACTGCATAAAATGCACAATCGGTAATTTATGAGAGCGATAAATTTCGTATGGATGACCGGGATTGAACAATGCGAAAGGGTTTCTGACAAATTTATGTCTGAATTTTATCGGAAATTCATCGGAAATGGGGTTAAAACTACATTTTTCACGTTTTTTTTTTGGCGAAAGTTCAAAAAAAACGGGAGCTTCTTTATCAGTTGTTTCTCCTCAAAAGTGACAAATCCCGAATCACGTTGCAAATTTTATCGTTCATTTAATCTACGAAAAAAAAATAACAGGCAGAAAGTGAATGCTCAGGGGTGTGTATGTTTATTTTTAAAATCCATTGTTCAATCGATGGCATCACAGCAGCCGAAAAATAAAAAAAAAATATATTAAAAGTTGTCGTTAGGAGAAAGATTGACGATGGAACCGCATTTTGTTTTTATTTGAATTTTTAAATTAAAAAAATTAAATTTTTTTTAAAATATTTTTTAATTTAATAAGCCACGAGGTTTTATAATATTTTTTTATTTTTTTAATTTTAATTTTTTAATATTTTTATTCAATTTTTTATTTTTTTTAATTTTAACTTTTTTTAAAAATTTAACTTTTATTAACTTTGTATGTAACTTAATTAGCTTTGTATGTATTTTTTTTTTGTAATTTTTATTTTAAAAATTTTTATTGATTTATTTTTAATTCAATTTTTTAAACCACGAGGCTTTATTTTTTATATTTTTATTTTATTATTTTTTTTTATTTTTATATAAAACTTGATTTTTAAACTATTTTTTTAAATAATTTTAATTTTTTAAAAATTTTTTATTGACTTATTTTTAATTCAATTTTTTTTAAACCACGAGGTTTTTTTTTAATAATTTTTTTTTTAATTTTAATTATTTTATTATATTGAATTTTTTAAACCACGTGGTGAATTAATTTTTTAATATTTTTTATTAATTATTTTTTTTTTTATTTTAAATCCCGTAGCCTACTAATTTTTTCTTTGAAATGCACTAAAAAACCGATTACATTATTATTAACAGGACAAATAGCGGAACAGAAAACATGCAAAAGGTAGAGTGAGTGCGTCAATGATGTTCAATGATTTTGCGATGCAAGTAAAAATAAATCCGCGTACAACAAGGACTTTCACAACCAGAGGACGAAACAAAAAAAAAATACGACGAAGGGAAGTGTAATTTATATCACTGGTGCACTCTAATGGAAGTGTAAAATTTTTGAGGTGATTTTAAAGTATTTGTGTGCATTTTATCCCGGATTTATATTTATTTCGCCAAAACTGATTTTTTTCGTCACTTTTAGGGGAGAACTAATGCGACGATTGGAGCGGTTTCGTGGGTTGTTCCACGCACAATTGATTGTTTATTGAATTGAGAGTGAAATTGAGAGGAGTGAATTGGATAATTTGAATAAAGAAACGACGCGTGATGTTTCTATTTTTAAAATATCCAGTTTTGGCTGGGAATCGAAAAGACCTGTTCCAGAAACAAAAATAAAAATAGGTCGCATGATGTTAGAAAAAACCTTGAAAAAGTTGTTAAAGTGCATTGGAGAACCTGAAATTTACAAGTATTTTTGACGTGACGACTAGACACTGATTAGAACAAAAGGCAGTTCTGGAATTTCTCGCGATTTGTATAAAAAGCGGAAGTTCTTCTGTAAAGGCATCAGTCAAGTCTTGACATTTGAAAGACTATGGTAAGTAATTTTCTTCCTTCTTTGACAATAAATTACAGAAAAATTCTTTCCAGAAACTTTTCGCATTTTTAATTGTCTGCATTGGCATCGCCTCTGCACGAACTCTGGTCGATCCAGACTGCGTCACAGATGACGGTTCTTACAAAGTCGAAGTCGAATTGAAGTCTGAGCAAAACTTGGCTACTACCGAAGATCCTTGTGTCTTGTGTGAACAAAAGAAGGCCTCTACAGGAGTTGTTGTTCCAGCTCCTGCCATTCAAGCTCCTTTGGTTTTGACAACTTCCACATTCACAAACGAGCCAAACTTTGTTTCAGCAACCAGCTTTGTCCAAGTTCAACAAAATCTCCAACAACAACGTCTCGAAGAGACCCATTTGCGTGAACAAGAAGCTCAACTTAAAGAAATCCAATTGCAACAAGAACGTTTCGAACAGGAACAACTCGAAAAACAAAAATTGGAATTGAAGGTTCTTGAAGAATCAGCTCTCAAGGCTCAAGAATTGGCCATTCAACAACAAAACTTGGAATTGGAACAACAAAAATTGGATCTCTTGAAGGAACCATGCGAAGAAGAGCAGAAAGTTGAAACTCCCGTTGTTCAAACCACCTTTGAAGCTCCAATTGTTGTCCCCCAAACCTTCCACTATGAAAGTTCTTATCAATACCAACCATTGACCGTGGTCCAAAGAGTCGAAGAACAACGTTTGACCCTTCCAGAGACCCCTGTTGTTCAAACGATCGTCAAACAAGAACCAACTGCCCTTGAATTGGAACAACTCGAAAGACAAAAGCTTGAATTGAAGACTATCGAACAAGAACAACTTAGAACCCAAGAAATCGCAGTTGAACAACAAAAATTGCAACTTGCTGAACTCGAAAAACAACAAATCCGTCTCCAACAAGAACCTGTCGTTGAAACTGTTCAACCCTCAGTCTCAGTATTGAAAACTGAAGAACCTTGCGTCGAAACTGTCCAAACGGGCTTCGTTCAAACTGGAGTCCCTACTACGGGCTATTATTACCAATATGCTGTCGAACAACCAACCTTCAACAGAGTTGAAACCCCCGTCGTTCAATCAGTAGTTCGTGCCCCCCTTGCTTTGCCAACCCCCCTTGAATTGGAACAACTCGAAAAACAAAAACTTGAATTGAAAGCTATTGAAGATGAACACTTGAGAGCTCAAGAACTTGCTATTCAGCAACAAAAATTGCAATTGGTTGAACTTGAGAAGCAACAAATTGAACTTCAAAATACCAAAGCTGTTGAAACTCCAGTCGTTGAACAAACCTTCCAATACAACACTGTTCAACAAGTTGTTGAACCAACAACCGTCAAGAGAGTTGAAGAGCCCTGTGTCACTGAAACCCCCGTGGTTCAAACAGTAGTTCGTACCGAAGAGGTTCGTGCTCCAATTGCCTTGCCAACTGCCCTTGAATTGGAACAACTCGAAAAACAAAAGCTTGAATTGAAGGCTATTGAAGCTGAGCATCTTAAGGCTCAAGAACTTGCCATTGAACAACAAAAATTGCAACTTGTTGAACTCGAGAAGAAACAAATTGAGCTCCAAAATACTCCAGTAGTTCAAGCTTCAGCAGTCAAAATCGAAGCACCAGTCGTTCCACAAACAATTGTCCCTCAAACCTTCTCGTACCAAGTTGTTCAAGAACCAACTTTCATCGAGAAGAAGGTAGCTGAACCTTGTGTTGAGGAAACTCCCAAAATCCGCACTGAAACAATCGTTCCCGCGGTTTCGAATGTCTTGAGAACCGAAACTGTCGTTCGTCCAGTTCAACAAATTATCCGCACTGAGCCAACTTATGTTAAAACTATCCCTCAATACTACTACGGAGAACAATTCATCCAACCTCGCTTTGAAGTCCCACAAGCCCAATCTCTCCTTGTCAAGACTGAAGAAACAAAAACTGGCAACTCACTCATCATCAACGACCCCCTTTTCCGCAAAGAACTTGTCAATCCCCCGGTCCAGAACATCGTCCGTTCCTCCGGAAGATATTTGGCACAAACCCCTGGCTCCCTCCATGTCGTTGGATCCGGAGCTGGTCGCTTGACTGATCCTTGCGATCCCGTTTTGGGCGCCAACGTCGTCATCAGCAAGTAATTTTTTTGTCAAAGAAATGAATAAAGTTCAGACGATACAATATGAAGAAATCTTTCATTTTATACAGCGCGACCCTTTTAACGAAGACAACCAGTAGCGACTTCAAAAATTAAAAAACGTTTTATTTAAATGACTGACCATTGGTCAACAATCATAAAAATATTAAGCGAAGCAAGGGTCTTTCACCCTTTTTCTTGTTCTTTTTATTATTTATTTCTTACAAACAACTACTTAAAGCAATAAAATCCGAATTTTTCACATACTTTGGTCGCCCTTCCGTTAATGCTCGAGTGTTTAAAATGAAATTTACATGGTCAATAAAAATAATAAGAAAAGGTCATACCCGTTGCTCAAAAGTGACCTACACCCAGGTAAAAAGAAAAAAAAGATTTATTTAATTTGACAACGATACAAAAGTTTTGCGCGAAACGTAAAAAAAAAGTCTTGACCATCCCCTTGCATTTTTTTAATTTCGTACTACATTTTTATTATCTTGTCATCTTCTTGATCAAATTAAAATTATCCGGAATTACAATTTTATTTTTTTTAGTGTTATTGTTTGTGTCCGAAATTGTTGCAAGTTTTTTATTTATTTTATTGCTTTTGCAGGACATTTGAATAAAAAAAGGAGAATTTTTATGAAATGCATGAAATATTGTTTGAAAGGTGAATAAATCATGGGACAAACAATGGAATGTCGTTCGAAGACGTTTTTTCTTTATGAAAGAGGAGACATTTAAAACGCTTTCAAATTTGTTGTTATTGCAATATGAGAGGACAGCGAAATGTAACGATTTTTTTCGGAACGAGTTTCGGAATTTCTTGATTAAAATGTTTCGCAAGAGGGATTTAACTGTCATTCGGTTTTTGTGGGAAAATGATACAAAAGGAAAATTTTTGCACGTTTTATGATTAGGTAGAATTTAATTTTCAATGATTTATAATTTTTATTTAAATTGTGCTTCTAGAAATTATTTCTGAAAAATAAAAAAAATTGTTTCTGTAATTTTTTTCGATATTAAAATTTTTCGATTTTTTTAAATATTTTATTAAAAATTAATGTTTTATTAAAAAAAAATTAGTTCTGTAATTTAAAAAATTTAAAGTTAATAAATTAAATTAAATTTGCCGAAATTTTTTTAAAAAAAAATTTAAAGTTAAATAAATTAAATTAAATTCACTGAAATTTTTATTTAAAATAAAATTCTACTTAATTAAATAATAATAATAATTAAATTATTAAATAAAAATTAAATAAATTAAATAATCAAAATTATAAAAATTGATTTTTTAAAAAAAAATTAAAAATCTATCAAATAAAAATTAAATTAATTTTTAAAATTAATTAATTTTTAATTTAAAAAATTTTTTTCAAAAAAAATAAATAAAAAGTAAAAATTTAAAAAAAAATATTTCTGAAATTAAAAAAAAATGAATTAAATTAAAAAATAAAATATAATTCACTGAAAATGCTTTCTTACTGAATTTTTTATGAAAAAAAAGTTCTATAAATTTAATTCAAATTAATCAAATCATTAAATTAAATTAATTTTTTGTTAATAAATTTTTACAGAAAAAATAATTTATAAAGAGAAAATTTAAAAAAGAAAATTTAAAAATAAAATTTTTGAACATTGATTTTTTTTATTTATTTAAAGTTTTTTTCCTGTAAAAAAATTATTTGAAAAAAAAAATTTCTTGAATCTTGATTTTTTTTGTTAAATCAATAGAACTCAAATTCAAAGAAAATTTGACATTAATAAAAAAAAAAATTCTCACATAAATAAAAAAAAATTAATGGTCAAAACTCAATAATCCTCAATAAAAAATTTAAACTTAAATTCACCTCACTTGACATTTAAATCTCAACTCAACCTAGACAGTAGCCAAAAACAGTAAAACCAAACCAAAGTAATCCTCTTGCTCGACTTTTTTGCACACATTTTAAAATTTTATATCGAACGCAAAATAAATCTTCAGTAAACATGCCACAGAATAAAATATTATGATAGATTAAAGATGCGAACACACACACGTTCATTTATTTTTTATTTTGCACACGTAACGCAACCCAAAATGCCAATATATGATCTAAAATAGTTCTGACTCGCATATTGTAGTTAATATAATGAAAAGGTGCTCGATTTTAAACTTTTATTGATGATATTAATGGTTTTCTCCGCTATTTTACTGTTTTCACGACGAACAAAAGAGTTTAAAATAGATTATCATTGATTTTTTTTGTGCGAGTTTATTAGAGAGAAGAGTAGATTTTATAGTTTAGTTTAAAATCAGAGCAGGGAGGAAGAATATTTTTTTTTATCTAAACATAATAAAAACATTTTAATGGTGTTCTAATAATGATAGTTTTCACTTTGCAGCGTTGCGAATGGGGTGACGTTTTTTATACAAACATTTTTTTTTTTTTCATATGAATTTTGATATTTATTCAGAAGGGATCAAACCACGACAGACAGATTTTTTTATGTACGTGAGTGATGATCTGGCTTATGACCTAAATAGACAAAAAAAAAGTTGATATAAAAAAATTCGCTCTAATTGGATTAATAGACAGGATTTGAAGTGCTTTTAAGCCACTGAAAAAAAAATTATAAAGTAAATTTATGAAATAAGTTGAAACTCATTAGATTTTTAAGAATTTTTAAGATACTTTAAGACAAAAACTCAGAAAAATAAAATACTAAAATTAAAACAAAAAAAAATGTTTTAAAATATTATTTTTTTTGATGATTTTTCATACATTATCTGATTATTATTTGAGTTACCTATGTTTAAAATTTAAAAAGGTAAGGCGACGCTTTGCCTTAAAATTTAAAAAAGCGTTAAAATGTTCGTTTTTTTTATAAAATTGATAAAAAAATTACAGAATTGAGTTAACATCACGTTCTCACATTCCATTGCAAGTGCAAAAAAACCTATCTTGAATATATTCAACGAATGTGAGTTTTTTATAATTTAAAAAAAAATGACTTGAAATTATATATAAAAACAAAATAAGTTGGTTATTAACTCAGTCATCTTTCAAAAGCCTTAAAGTAAAAATCAAATTTTTGTCATGAAATTCTTCTTTTGTGTAATTTTTGCCATTTTTGCATTATTGGCAATGGGAGCAAGTGCAGAAGGTAAAACAGAATTTTAAAGCTCTAAATTATAAAATTTCTTAAAAATTTTTCTTCTTAATAAAATTTGAAACAAAAGCACGCGGCAAGCCTCCAGCGCCTGGAAAAGCTTGCACACCAGGTTCAACATGGAAAGAAAATTGCAATACGTAAGGAGATCGTGCTTTTGAGATTTTTTAAATATTTTTTCCTTTTTTATCAATCGTTAGATGTACTTGTACAAACGGTGGATACCCAGCTTGCACTAAAATGGCTTGTCCTCCAAGTACTTCAAAAACAGGCTGAGAATATTTAATTCTAAATAAATATTGAAGAATGTAAAATAAAAGTACTACACAAATTTTTCCAAAAAAATCTAATTTATAAAACAATTTCGAAACGAGTAAAATTTCAAACAGAATAAAATACAGTTTTTTTTTAATTTTTGTTAAAGAAATAATGAATTTAAGCTTCTAAAATATAAAAAATAAAAAAATTACTTTCGTTAAAATGAAACAAGAATTTTTATAACTTATGTCGATAATCCATGATGTTGGTTTATTGTATTAAAAATGTTTTGAGAACAAAAATAAATCAATTAAAAATGTTTTTTTAAATTTATCAGAGAGTCAAAACCAGTTTAAAAATATTTGAAGTCTTTGAAATAAACCTATTTAGTATTTACCCTAAAATTGATTAAAAAATCACAGAATTGCTTTAATATCACGTTTCCAATGGAATATGCAAATGTAAAAAAAATATTATCGGTTGAAGTTGTATAAAAATGTAAAATAAGTTGGTTATTAACTCAGTCATCTTTTAAAAGTCTTCAAGTAAAAATCTAAGTTTCATCATGAAATTATTTTTTTGTGTGATTTTTGTCAACTTTGCATTATTGGCAATGGGAGCAAGTGCAGAAGAACAGGGTTTTAAAAATCAAAATTAAAACTAAATATAGTCCTATAAAATTTATCTTTTTCACAAAACTAGAACACATTATCGACCAGACACCAGCGCCTGGTAAAGATTGCATTCCAGGTTGGGTTTACCGTGAAAACTGCAATACGTAAGTTTTAACCGTTTTTTAAGGTTTCGCGTATAATTTTTTTTTATCAATACTTAGTTGTATATGTGGTAATGATGGATATGGACATTGCACTTTGATGATTTGTCATGGCTATCCTGAAAAACCTCAGATTATTTACTTACATAAAATATCAAAACCCGAAGGTAAAACAAAGCTTTGAAGATCAAAATTAAAACTACAGTGAAAATTCTATTTAAGGGCATCCAAAATTCAAATAAGTGTACCAATAAGAGAATATTTATTCTTATTTTTTTGATCATAAAGCTAAATTACATATTTCATTCTTTGAGAAAAAATTTCAATTTTTTTTAATTTCTAAATTTTAGATTTCTTTAAATTTTTAAAAATCTTGAACATTTTTAAGTTAATTTTCCTTAATATCAAATTTTTTAGTACTAATTTAAACTTTTTTCTATTGAAAATAATTAAAATCAACCTGAAACTTGAAATTTTGATTGAAATTCCATAGAAAATCATGTACCCTATTAGAGATTATCAGAGTTCACCTATAATAGAATTTTCACTGTATATTCCTATAAAATTTATCTTTTTCACAAAATTAGACGACATTATCGACCAGACACCAGCGCCTGGTAAAGATCCTGAAAAACCTCAGAATATTTTCTTACATAAAATACCAAACCCCGTACAAAAAGTGATAGACAGACTTCTGTAAAAATAATTCAAACCAAATCCCACATTTACGTTCAAAATGTAGGTATACAAATTTGTTAATTCTTAAAGTCTTCATGAGAAATAAAACGATTTTCGTTAAAATAAAACAAGAATTTTCATTATTTATGACGATAATCCATGATGTTGGTTTATTTTTACTTCATATATTTTGTTAATATTATTATCATTTAATCAATCTTATAATCATTGGTTTTTACTTTTTATTTAATCTATTTACAAGATGTTTCATTTTTTTCCATCAAACTTATTTTAATAATATTTATTTTATTTTTTATCATTGATGACATTCTTTTATTAATTTATTTTTTCGTGGATTGCACAATTTTTTAACCATATTTTTATTTGTATACAAAAAACTGTGACAAAAATGCAAAAATTTTTCTAGTCGTATGAAAATGTAAAAACTTCTTGTTCGTAAAAAGTTGATTTTCTATTTTTTTTTTTGTAAAAAGCTCGTTGATGTTCTTCATTTATTTCATTCAAAATTGAATGTTTTTTGACAAAAGTCTTTAGGCTGGTATGTTTTGCCTTAAAAAACATTTAAAAATTTTTGCTAGTTTTATTTTTTGTTTGTTTAATAGATAAAGCACGGACAATTACAATTATTCCTCAGAGTTTTATATTATTTTAATATAAATTTGGATTTTTCTTGTCTCTCTTTTTTATCTTTAACTGTACTTTTTTGGCCTTTGATGGCACAAATTCTCTCTTTCATTCCTAAAATTTATTTCCAAATTTACATTTTTATACATTTAATATTTTTTTATTGTATATTTTTAATATATTTTTTTCATTTATTATTTTATAATATAAGTCTAGTAAGTAAAATTTCCTTTATTTTTTATTATTATTAATTTTTATAGAGTTTTAATCAATAATAATATAATAGGTGAATAATAATTAATTAATCAATTAATAATTATTACAATAGATATAATATAATAATATTTAGAATAAATATTTTTCTACACATTTAATAATAATAATATATAATTTTTAATATTTTTTCCTATTTTCTTTATTTTTTTTAATTTTTTTAAAAATCAAAATGTTAAGTAAACTTTTACTAACATCAAAAACTTGTGTGATGGTCCAATTTTCGTAAATAAAATTTGGAAAAATTTTGTGCTTGTTTTTTATGTTACATAAAAACTAGGCAGTGAAACATCTTTTCTCATATACGACATTTAAATTGTTTCCAAGAACATCGAGACTTAAGTTTCATTTATATCAATATTATTTTTTTTAGTAATCTCGTACCATGCTTTTTGTTCATTTTTTACATATTTCTTGTATAAATTTTATTATTATGTAAAAAAAATTTGCTCATTATATATTTTCTTATTAAATATTATATTTTTTTAGGTAGTTTTAGTTATAAAATATTTTTTCGTTCAATATTTTGAAAGAACTTGATCACATTCCAACCGTTTTTGAGGACATTTTTTTTAAATTATCATGTTTCATTTTCACAGGATATGAAAATGAAATGTGGTTCATGTCCTCGATTTTATCCGTTATCCTTGCTTACACTCTTTGATGGTGAGTCGAAGTCAAGTGCGTTGAATCGCTTCGCTTTGGCGGCGGGGGTGGAGGACGTTTTTGCGCAAATTGTTTCGGGAAATTCGGTTCGACGCCCATATTGGAGCCTAAATTGTCGTATAGTTGGTCTCCAAAGTTCTCCTGAATCCAATGCGAGACATTTGCGCTGTTGTAATAGTGCGACGAAGCATCTTGCCCAACGGGAACATCACGGAATCCAAGAACTTCATGAGGGGTTGTTGCTGGATCTTGTTTGCATTTTTGTGAAACGGACCATTTTTTGCGCATCACACGTTGAAGGTCTTTCAAGAAGTTTTGTGGCGGATTGGAAATTGAATCTACCAATCGTTTGGGTGATGTTTGACTGAGACGCGTGACTTCTGCGCGTGGCGGAGGAAGAGGCGCACTATTGCCACGTTTCGGTGAAATTGGGATCGTTTGAACTTGATCTTCGAAACAAACTTTGCGACGCAATAACACGGGCGATTCAGCGAATGAGACGGATTTTAAGGCTGGCGGTGGTAGGGAGTTGCTGTTTCCATTGAGATTTCCGTTGTACGGTGGAGGACTCTTGTATGGCGGTGCCTTGATGGATGACTTGAGACTCGAGGCGTAGATCGGTTCTGGCTTTGGATTTGGCTGTGGCGGGATTTGCGACTTTTGAGGTGATGAGTGTTGTTGTTGTTGTTGCTGTGATGGCAGTTGGAACGCCACGACGGGCTTCTTTGGACATTCGACTTCGGGATGCATGCGAGCTGTGGCATATGTGTTAACAATAGGACTCAATTCGGGCGGCGGAGGCGGTAGGGAAGCAAGGGAAATTTGCGACCCAGAGAGATTGCTATCCAATTCGCACTGACTAGGCGGAGGAGGAAGAGAGTCCAATGACAAGGTCGATAACGATAATGTACTATTCAAATCATCTGGAGGCGGTGGCAATGAGAACATGGAATCACTCATGCAAGATGGCATCATTTCCAAAGGACTCACGAGATTCGGGTCTCCGTTCACAAAGACATTCGCATTGCCAGCAACTGGAGTGCCGGGAATACTATTTGTCGGAGTAATTGTTGGTGTTGAAGCATTCGAACTATCTACCGAGTTTCGACTTGTTCGTCGTTTCAGTGTTCCATTATTTGACTCTTCACTTCGTTTGCGACTGTGACGTCTTGTTAAAGTTCCTCCACGTTCTGGCGAGGCAGGATTTGAATCAGAAAATCTCGTATTTTCACCAACTTCTTTAAGTTTGCCCGTCATCGAAGTCAATGGTAAGTTTGGTTTCATCGTTGGCTTTCTCTTAATCGTACCAGTCGTAAATTCCGAATCAAATCCATTGTTATCATCGGATAAACATCCGCTGGAGCTCGAACTTGAAGCACGTGATAAGCGACCATTTCCATTAGGCAAGGATCCGCCTGGATTACTGCCATTACTGCTTCCATTACTGCTACATTGAGATGGCACCGCTGACGCAATACTTCCCATACTACCACTTCTCGCCGAACTGAGTTTATCCAATTCTTCACGTGCCAAATCCTCCAATAAAACTTTGTGATTATCCAAAACTTTTCTGCCGTATTTTGCAATTCGGATGGCAGTCACCCATTTATCGAGCTCTTCAATATTTTCTGTGCACAACATTTTGATCGCGCGTGCTCCTTTAGCGCCAGGAGGAGCTTTAGGGCAACGTAGAGCAAAGGTAAAGTCCGTTGGAGCCTTATTCTTTTTCTTCCAACTGATGCCGCGATAAACATCATGTCCCGCAAATAATGCAAGGCATAAAAGATCCTTCGAAGACTTTGTCTTCTCTTTCGGGTAGTAATACAAGCCGGAAGCTCTCAATACGAAATGATACTTTTTCCAGCCTTTCTTTGAGTCACTCTTGAGGTAAAGTGGTCCTTCAAGTTGAATTTGACCGCCACTTGAGAAGAATTCTTCAAGCAACATGGATCTAAAAATACAAAAAAAAAATTGTAAAAATTTTCAAACATTTTTTTATCAAAAAACTTACCTTGTATGTTCATCATGATCACTACCAGGTGCCATTTGTGTACCAGGCAAATACGTTTCGGGCGAATTAAATAGAGAAACTTTATCTTCTCGCTGCAAAAATAACACACGATTCTTGGAATCGCGACTCCATAACATCAAATTATCAACAAGTAACTCATGATCTTCGAACAATCGTTCCATCTGTAAATCTGGTAAATGTTCAACAAGTGCCCAATGTGGTTCCATCGGTACATGATTCTTATCAGCGAGTAATCTCGTGACATGTCCACAAGTCATTGTTTCATCCACTAAGAGGGATTTGGAAGCGCCATCAGCACTGAAGGCTTTTACGAAAAGTCGTCGAACGGATGCTTGTTCGAGCTTTTGAAGAGCAAGTTGGATTTTGGCAACTTTTGCACTGTCCATCTAGAGGTAAGAAATTAAAAATTAAATCATTTTTGTAAAGAAAACTGAAACCAATCAAAACTCACCTGATTCTGTAAAACTCCTTGACCATTATTCATGGCTTTATGTGCGGCACTAACGCCACTCGAAGCCGAGCTTTCACTCGACATGAGCGACACTGTGTCACTAAATGCCGAATCATTATCCGGACTGTCTGTTCTCGGCTCTCGGTTGACTCCGTTGATGCCATTTTCTGTTGCAACATTGCCATTTGCGGTAACGCAGCCGCTGGCTTCTGACGAAATTGTGGTATTTGTCATGCCGGAAACTATCGAGTTGTTTCTGCTGTGACCTCGACGATGAATGGTATCTTGACGTTTCTCTAACAAACTAAGTTCTCCCAAAATGGCGTCTAACTCGGACTCGTGCGTCTCCTCGAGATTTGCCATCGAGAAGCGATACGAGTCTGTTCGACTGTTTTCCGAATTTTGACTTTTCGGACGAAGACGCGGTTTGGAAGGTAATGAAGGACTGGAGACGTCTAATCCCTGCAAAGAAAAAATAAGAGAAATTTATTAAAAGGAGTTCTTTAAGTGGTTAAGCATATAAATAATTGTCACAAGATTGCTACTCGTAAATATTTTGAACTTAAGTGGTTGCCATACAAATATAATAGAGTGGAGACGGAAATCTCCCTTTTTGCTTTGAGGAAATGAAAGTAAGTTATACAGGCAATAAACTGCAATTCACCAAATAAACAAGAAAAGTAAAATTCCCAAAAAATTACTGCTTCTACTAAAACCATAAAGGATTTGTCGCACAGTTTTTGTTTATTTTTGTATGTGACTCTGGCTTGAATGCGAATCGTGCTTTATCTCTTTGTGGAGAAGCCAGCCAAAAACTATGGCAACGTTCTCGTTTCGTCATCAAGCAATAAAACACAACGTGAATGGCGTAAAATAAATTTGTTTACTGAATATTACATTCAACTTCAGGTGGTTGGCTGCTTTTTATTGCATTCATGACGTTTTTTTAGGACATTTTGAGAAAAAAAAATCGATTTTGTCCTTCATGAGTACTTTTGGTAAAATTTGGAGAAAAAATCATTAAATTTTTAAAAATTCTGGAAATTTTCCTGGCTCCAATTTTTTTCTTAAAAAAACTTATTTTTCAAAAAAAAATCTGAAAAGGTTTTTTTAAGTAAAAAGAATTTGGAGCCAAAAAATTTTTCAGGTTTTTTTACTTTTCTGAAATTTTTTCTGAATTATACAAAAAAAATCAATGATGCAGAAAATAATGAAGAAAAAATTTTGAAAATTATGAAAATTCACAAGTACAATGAAAAGCAGAAATTTTTAAAATACGCTCGAGCCATATTTTGTTAAAATAAAACTTTCGACCAATTTTAGTACGCTACGCCAATGTTTACGACATCGAGCTCCAACATATTGTCGAAGATTAACTCTCGTTTCATTTTTACTCGATTTTTACTTCTTTTTTTTACGAGAATCGCTATATGCGAAAAAAAATATCATAAAAGCCCATTGAAATCCATAGAGCGATATTGTTTGAAACTAATGCCAGAAACAGCATATTTTTTGTCTTTTTTTCTATAAATAACAAGATTTTGATGCAGGCTTTCATTCCGATTCATTCATTGGTAATGCAGTAGCAGTCGCAACTCACAGGATTATAAATGTGATACTTTGGTCACAAACACATTCGAAGAATTTACTGGCAATATAGCGAAGGAGAAAGAAGTAAATTTACTGCACACTTGTTTCATCTCCGGATTCGATTGCTCTAAGCTATAATTTATTGCAATATAAAGTAGGAGCTAGTTACTTTTCTTTTTGTGACATAATCCTTGTTTTGTGTAAGGATTGGTTATGAAACGAAAAATTGGACGTTTTATCAACAAGACTAACAGAGATGTAGCCTCATCATCGAAAGGGAAGTATTTAATTTTTTTTTTATAATTTTAATTTTTTAATATATATTTTTTTCAGTTTCAGGAAAATTTTGGTCAACAATTTGTGAGTCAAAATAAAAATTAAAATCTATACTTTTTTATCCAAATCAAGCATTCACATAAAATTTAGATTTTTTCAAAGCTTTCAATTAAACCAAGAATTTCAGAACATCATCCGTAGCCAAACTCTAACAGCCCAGAGGGACAAAAAAACCTTTATGAAGGCCCTGGGGTCTCAAAAATAAGGCCCTACAACTTTTCATGGAGATTTTTTAAAATTTTTATTTTTTTGGAAAAAAATTATCTTTTAAAAAATAAAAATTTCAAAAAATCTCCATCTAAAAATTTGAGAGCCTTATTTTCGTGAACCCAAGGCCTTTTAAAAGGTCTCGCCAAATTGTGAATGTGGATCAATACAAACTATGAGTCACATTTTACAAGATTGTACGATTACAAAATTCAATGGAGATTTGCGAGAAATACATGAACTTAACCAAGATGCGATAGACTGGCTATCAAACATAGCTCCATCAGTATAATGTATATTTCATTTTCAAAAAAAAAATCATACGATAAATAAATAATTTTGTCACACTGCGAAGGCAACATCCCTGCCCCTCCAGCATCAGTTGAGAGCTTGGGAATTAAAATCTAATTGTCTTGTTCAAGTACTGTATAATCGAATCTACATGCAGTAAGATAAAATATTTATTGTTCGGATGATGTTCTTCTTCGAAAGACAATGAAATTATTTTGCAGATAACACCGACGACAAGACGATAAGAAATGACATAATTCTAGAATAAAATAATAGAGGAAATGGGGTGTTACGTTTCCCTTTGTTGTTCCTTGTCTTGTCTATTTTAATGACAGACATCACTTTGCCTAATGGCCAAAGATCCAATAATGGGAGGTAAGTGGTCTTAATTGCTTCATAAAAGTTTTTCTTCCCTGTAATTTAAACTTTATCTCTGAAAAATTTTTCTTTTTAATTTTTAAGTCATTAAAATGAATCAAAAGGTGTGAAAATCGGTCAAAAACTTTTGTCACCGTAACCTCTATTGAACAATTCAAATTAAAATTGTACGTTCAGAGACAACTTTTCATTAAATTTTAATGAATTTTCAGATAGTCCTTGTACCTGACATAACGCATGTTGCCGGATCGAACATTTTAATGAAAATTGATCAATCAAGCCACACAATGTTCCGTTCACCTGCAACCAATCCAGTTCCTGTTCACAAAGCAATGTATGCTAATTGGCTTTGCCTAATTTTGCTAATTTTTAAATTAAAATGTAAAATCAATATTGGTTTAGAATGCAACTTGCAACATGTCTGTGTGGCGCTAAACAAACAAAGAAAACATGGGGGGAAAGAGACAAAAATTTAATTTTTGTGAACCGCATTGCAACGATGCCAAAGGTTGCTCTAATGAACGAGTGGAAATTCGGTTATCATTGAGGTGTGATGCTTTTCATTCATTTTCAATACAAGCGGGAACGAGGAATTTTCTAGTTTTACAACCTCATTGTTTTTTAAATGCATGTGTTCGATTTTAGTGAGGACGAGAGATAAATTTCATTAAATATTCATGAAATTCTCGATGCACTTTGCTCGTTTTTTGATGTTAAAAGTTTCATGCATGGTACTTTGGAGCATAATCCAATTTGGGGAAACAATTTTAAACCGCCGGTTTTTCTTTTAGCTTGTTAAAATAGCAACAGTTATTGTTGTTGTTTGGAAAGTTGTTCAATAGAAATTCTTTAAAATATGGTCAAAAGTTGAATTTTTCGATTTAAAATTGACTTTTTTAAACTTTAACATATTTTTTTGGTCAAAGTTTTTCCTGATCTAATTTTTTATGTGGTATCAATTTTTAATAAAATTTGTAAAAAATTATAAATAAAAAATTTAATTTAATTTTAAAATTAAAAAAAAATCTAATTTT